>NC_134407.1:14684279-14919279 GCF_038048845.1 Mixophyes fleayi | reverse complement strand
GCATTTTAAAATAATCATCCTCATGCTTCTGACAGCTGATTGTATATATATATATATATATATATATATATATATATATATATATATATATATATATATATATGGAATGTGGTGTAGAAAACTGTCCACAACGTTCCCCAGTGAATATACAACAGTGTTCCAGAGCTGATCACTCCTTGCACTGCTCACAGCTTGTAAACTGGAGAACAGAAAATTTCCATCAGTAAACTTTCACATAGCAATTAAAGAGAATACATTTTATATGACTACAATATAATGTACAAATACTTAATACAATACAAATGACAGATTGGAAGGTGGTACTCCACCACTGATTAACAACATAATCATCATCATCATTAAACATGCCCTATAAGATACCTCTCAAACCTACTATGTTTTAATTAAATGCTAACATTTTTCTTCCTGCAAATTGCTTGTCTCATATTGATGTTTAATATAATTTCTGACAGTAAGGGAACATTAGGTTCCCTTTAGGAATTATTGTATATTCCTTCACTTAAATAAATTGGTTTATATACATACATATATTGTGCCTGGGTCATTAAGGAGAGCAAAGCAAAAAAAAAAAGAGTAATTTTGCACCTGGGCAAAACCATGTTGCATTGGAGGGGGAGGTAAATTTAAAATGTGGGGGCAGATTTATAGCTGGGGTAGGGCATGTCCTAGATCAACTTTACATTTCAGTGCAAAAATCCCCAATATCAAGTATTTGTGTGCTAGATGAAAAAACAGTCAGTATTTAACTTATGTGCAAAATAATAAACTAGTTTCCACCCCTTGCATTGTAACATGGTTTGTCCAGGATCAAATTTACTCCTTTATTTGCCTTGCTCTCCTTAATGACTCAGGTCCATTGTGAGTCACTTCAGGTATAATTGCACCTGAATGGAACAAGGATTTTATTTGTAATTGTTTCACATGTTGCTATGCAGGTCCATGTGCCGTGAGGCAGAAATAGGCTCACAGCCCACGGACTTCTGTAACCACGTGATGCCACTTGCAAGTTACTTCCACACACGGGATGCGGTTTGAGTTTTCAGACCCTGAAAGCCATATCTGATGTGTGGCGGTTTGCAAACCGCTGCTTAGTAAATCTCCACCTTGCTATATACACGACAGTTGTTTACACAGGGTGTATTTTTAGGATTTGATATCAGTTACATAGGCAAACCGAGGGAGGGAACCCCCCCCCTCCAAGCCTGGGGCACTGTATAATTGAGGTGGCTGGACCCTGCCCCCGCTTCACACGGCTCTGCTTGAAAAGGTAGAGCTGTGTGCACCTAACAGTAGTGCACACAGCATTGCCCATGTATATTATGGGGATAGGAAGAGTTGGAGAGCAGCCAAGCACTGTCTACAATTATTGCCACACCCCCATGCAGGCTGGTCACGCCTACGGGTGTGGAAACCCCCCTCTACAAATCCTGCGTTTACCCCTGAGCTAGGAGACAATTCAGCAGCCTTGCTGGCTGAGTAATGTGGTAATAACTTGTCAGCTTATGCTCCTGCAAACTAACTGTGTGTACCTTTAAAAATCAATTGAAGTCCAAACTGGTCCAGAATAGATGTCAGAATGGGACTTATAGATGAAATGCCTCCTGCTCCATCTAGCAGAATGCTGTTCCTCAGAGAGGCACACCACCAGCTCCTCTAAACGTCTTTACTTCTGCCAGTATACTTTCCACACCTCAGTACTCAGTTTTGGTGAGCAATTCCAGATTGGTCATCTGGCACTCATGGCAAATGCCAGAAGGGCCGATGGACACAGACCCGGTGTTGCATTGCTCTCATCAAGCCATTTATTGGCTTTTTTTCAGATACACCACGGTTGGCATGCAGAGCCGCTCCTCCCATGGACCTTTGCGGAGCCGACAGCCACTTTGGGTAGACCACCAAGCGTGATACATATGTATGTGGCAATGCTTCATGACACGCTACACCAGCAATGGTTCATCAGTGTGCAGCAATATTTTGCATGGAGCCCACAGCAGGTGGGCCTGTGGGCTTTCAATGCCAGGGCCGATTTTTAGTCCCACTCTGGCCCTGTTGGGGAGCATTAAGTGGATGCTGCACACTTTTGACAAAGAGGTTTCTGAGTATCATAATTCACAAATCTCCTGCCTCCTCCAGACCTCAACAATTCTGTTAGTTGGAAGCAGTGGTTACTTCCACCGAGCATACTATGCACAACTACCCTAGAGGTGAGTTTGAACTGGAACTCATGCATGATAAAACGAACACCTACAGACTTGTGCACATTACGAGCTTAAAGGACCAGCTAACGGGTCCATAAAATAGACAATGGTGAATGGGATTAAACAAAGAATGACTGGTTCTTTAACCAGGGTAAGACAAGATAACGAGTCACAGGTCCTCCCTGAAATGATCACATCCTACATTTCTGTTTGGCGTGTTCCCTCATGGTGGCTGATAGGCGGACTCCGGTCCTTAACTACAATTCTGTTCTGTCTGCCTTTGACCTTGAGTCTGACCTGATTAAGTCCAGTTTCACCTGTGCAGCTTGCTCTGACCTCAGCTGTGCTCATGACTAGAGATGATCAAAAATGTCCAAACATGTTCGTGGTACAATTGGCAATAGACCCCATGTAAACTGCGAGATCAAGATTAGCATCTCGTGTTTGTCATTTGCACCATACATATGAGGTTTGTTGTTTGCGTTTAAGTTTCACCTTCAAGGTGCTGCACTATTGTGTTCGAAGATGACCATTGGATGTTTGTCTTACGCATTAGAGGTTCTCTGTTCGCAATTAAAAAGCACCAACATATTTAAACCTTGAATTGAATGTGTGGGATGCTGCTCAAACATGAGCTCAAATATGGAATTTATTCAGCTTATGCAAGAATTTTTATGGCTTTAAAATTCAATAAATGATGGCGACTTTTTAAACTTGGCGAACTAGTTCGAGAATCAACACATCAAGTATCTCTATTTATAACTATGTTTAATCTTTTATCCATCTGCCCCCAGCTCATCTTACTCCTATTTCCTTGGTTGTTCTAAGAGCCACTAAACTCCTATATTATTGGTTACCGAGAGGAAACAGAAGGAGGACATGTGAGTAGAGGTTAGATGGGGCTGTTGTTACAGCGGTACCTTTTTAATTGACCAGACTGAAGAAAAGACATTAAACTTTAACTTTTTTTAAATGATGCAATTAATAGTATGATTAAACTGCCAATTAACACGCACTTAACCTTCAATTGAGCCAAGTTTAATTGGAGGGAATCATGGCCAAAATTGCTATTTTAAAATGGGTTGTTTCACCATCAAAGAATACACTGGCTGAAATCATCAGTGGAAACTTGAACTTGTATTCATAGTGTGACACTCTAAAGCGAAGCTTATATGAAAGCATTCTTATGTGTTGCATTGGGTAGTACATCGTACTGACTTTGTTTGTAGTTGCTCACTGCACCCTTGACGCTTCTCCTGTCATGTGACTCATCCAGTGTTTAGATCATGTGGGGATAATGAAGTCAGAACTGCTTTACATTCCAGACAGTGGTTTCTAATTTTGTTATAGAAATGAAAATAATATTTATTGGACAGTAGAATGCATAAAGAGCTTTAATAAACTTCAGATAGCTTTTTGGTTTGTTTCTGTATCAAGCTGTGATTTATTTTTGTACCCATTGATTTTTTTTAAAAAAAATCTATTTTCAAATATTACTGTGTAGTTGTAAATAGTCTGTAAGGATTATAACACCATAGTTGTCAACTGTCCCTAATTTCCCTGGACGGTGCCAGGTACTGTCTCTGAAAATGTCCCTGTTTTTTTAGTATTGACCAAATGGCAAATAAAATCCCTATTTTTCTGCATGTTGAATGCATTTGTTTTTACCAGATCTTCCCTTATTCTCTATGCTTTAGGAGTTAATATTTATGGAGAAAGAGTAATTAGCATGCAAACAAGTACACTATTTTCATATTGACTGGACATGACATGATTGAGGTGGTAGCGCTCTAAGCTTCTAGGTACAAGATCACATGTTATCTGCATATATTTCGGATTTTCTTTGTAGGGCTTCGACCAATTACCACCAGCATAAACAGAGCAATTCAACAGCAAATAAATCTACAATGTAACAGTACTGTATGAACACTCTATATTACTGTACATTCTTTTAGTTTGGTAACACTTCAATCTGTCTTAAATGCTGCAGGAATCTTCCTCTCTCATTGCCCCACATCTGCTGCATTCCTCTGCAACTCTATACACTGGCTCCCTGTGTCCTCCAGAATCCAATTCAAATTACTCACTCTTACCTACGAAGACCTCAACACCACCGCCCCTTCATACAGCTCAAATCTCATCTCAAAATACTCTCCCTCCCGCCCTCTTAGATCAACCTTTCATCTACACCTTGCCTTGTCTTTGGCAACTGCCTCTCACTCCCGCCTAAAAGACTTCTCCAATTCTGCTACTCACTAATGAAATTCCATACCACACCCAAACAGACTCTCACACAGATTTAAAATCTTTAGCACTCTCTAAAAAACAATCTTTTTATTAGAGTTTCCCTTATTCCCATTGGTACACCATCACTAGTCCCAATTGCCACTAGATTCTAAGCTCTTTCTGAGTAGATCATTATCATAAACTATTCATATAGCGCCACTAATTCCGTAGCGCTGTACAGAGAACTCACTCACATCAGTCCCTGCCCCATTGGAGCTTACAGTCTAAATTTGCTAACACACACACACAGACTGAGAGAGAGACTAAGGTCAATTTGATAGCAGCCAATAAACCTACTAGTATATTTTTGGAGTGTGGGAGGAAACCGGAGCTCATGGAGGAAACCCACGCAAGCACGCGGAGAACATACAAACTACACACAGGTAAGGCCATTGTCGGGAATTGAACTCATGACCCCAGTGCTGTGAGGCAGAAGTGCTAACCACTTCGTCACCATGCTGCCCTTCCTATTCTTTGTGTTCATGCCTGCATTTATATTGTCTACCTTGTTTTTTATTTTATTTTTATTTTAGAGTAATGTATACCCATGTAGTCTACATCGTGTGCAGTGTAAGGACTTTTGGAACAACCACTGAGGGCGGAGACATGGGAGATCTTGAAACTCTTCCACATAAATTGTGGTACATACGATCTGAGTACTGGGTCTAAGGGGAAAAGTATGTCCATGGGTAGAGAACTGGCTGCAGATTAAGGTTATAAATGGAACATATTCTGATTGGTTTAAAGGTATTAGTGGTGTACCATAGGGATCAGTAATGGGCCCTTTTTATTCTTTTACATCATTGTCTAGTAGATGGCCTAGAGAGGAAAGTGTTTATATTTGTGATGACACTAAGCTATGTAAGATTATTAACTAGAGATGCTTGGGTTCGGTTTTCTGAAAACTGAGCCCACCCGAACTTAGGGGATCCGAGTAGGCTCGCGAGCCAGCCCGGTACTTTCCCGCATCCTCTAATCTGAATCGAGGAAAAACCTCATTGCTGCGTTGTCGGATCTCGTGGGTTCTGGATTCCATAAGTACCTCCCTTCCCAAAAGATCCAGCACCATTGCTCTCACAGAAACAGGAGGGGTAGCAGTGTTCTTGTCACTCTCTAGTCTCCAATGACATTACTCTGTGCTATTGCTCACATAGAAACTTGGGTAGAAGTGTTCTTGTCACTCTCCAGTCTCCAGTGACATTGCTCATACAGAGACAGGGGTAGCAGTGTTCTTGCCACTCTCCAGTCTCCAGTGCCATTGCTCACACAGAAACAGGAGGGATAGCAGTGTTCTTGTCACTTGACAAAAATTGACTGGAAATTATTGTTATTGAGGTTAATAATAATGTATGAACAAAAAAGAGCCAAATTATGTGATTTTAGCAAAAAAAAATTGGGATTTTAGAAGAAAAATTAGGGTTCCAAAACCAAAACACGGAGTTACTCCAGATCCAAAACCAAAACCAAAACACAAAGTTAATCCAGATCCAAAACCAAAACCAAAACACGGGTGTCAGTAAATATTTTTATTATTAACATGAAGCAGGACAGTAACTTACTACAGAATGACAGATGAAATTAAATGTAGATGAATGTAATGTAACGCACCTAGGCCATGGGAATAACTATGCTATTAACAAAACTAGGAAGGAAAAGGACTTGGGAATATAAACTGGCAGAAAGCTGAGTATCTGTGCACAGTGCCAGTCAGCAGCTGCAAAGGCGAAGGAAATGTTAGAAAAATAATTAGTCTGATGCTTATTAACAACTCAACATCAAAATTGCTTATCGTACGTTAGTTGTTGCAATCAGTATAAGAATAATTATTATTCTAACAGCTCCAGTTGACAACTACTCATCCAGTTTGTCCTACCTTAGTTCTAAGTCCTCCAAGCTTGGGTCTTGGTAGTGACTTTCTCAAAGCATCATCTATCATCTTCTCAGTGAAGAAATGTACAAAGCCAGGCAGTGGTGACCTTCAGGGATGACAGCTGCATAATTAATTTTAAAAGGAATTCAAACTCTTGCAGAAAGAAAAATACCTGGTGAATTGTAGCAGATGAAGTACAAAGAAGCCGTCAACATTGCCAAGCAGGACTGACATATAACCTGCATCCGTATGTGGTGCAGCTGTCTAGGACATAAGATACCTGAAGCAGTAAGGAAGCTAAAGAGCAGCTCGCTAATGGCATCAAGATGGACCAATACAGCCAGATGATGTAATGTACTAACTGTTTGAAAATGTCAAGGGAAATCTTTTCCAAAAACTAGCAGTGTCAGAACTCAACAGTCTCTGAACTTGATACACAAGAACGTGTTAGATCAACAACAATTGAGACACCAAGAAAGAAGACGTATAAGTTGATTGACATTTTATTTGACTGACATTTTTGGGGTCAGGAAAGATTTTTCTTTTCAAACTGTGAGGCTAAATTGGCAGATGTGACATTGGGGTTTTGTTTGCTTTCTTCTGGATCAACACAATTAGAATAAAAGATTTAACTTGGTGATTTCTACCTTAGTATGTAACAAAGTCACATGATGTTGGTTGAGGTCAAGGAGCTCTGAGGATAACGGGAATGTGGGTATCAAGGTTCTACTAAGGCAGAACATTCACTTCCTGATCTGGCAACACTGGGCTTCTGTTCTGCAAAACTGTTCAGACCACGGAGACTGGTAACATTTATATTAGATTATGGACTGTCCAAAGCGATATCCTGATTTGACTCCACCTTAAGGGCTTCTCTTCCATGGGGGCTAAATGTTAAAATTAAAGCCAAATTATTATCCTGCCATTGGTTAGATACACTTTTGTTAGGAACTTACCTTGTTCCCGTTCCGCTGCGCTGTCAGCGTGATCTGACAGCGGTGTCCGATCTGTTCAGCGCTTCTTCTGTTAGCGCTGCCGCACTTCCGGGTTCTCCCTGCTGCCGATCATGTGACTCCTGGGCGGGGAATTCAAACTCCTATATCTCCCCTGCTCTGACACGCTCCCTGTGTCAGAGCAATGTGTTTCCTGTTCCTGGCTACAGTTCCTGTGTCCTGACTCCTGTGAACCTGCTCCCTGTGTATCCCTCTATTCCTCCTACTCCTGTGTACCTACCTGGCTGTGACCTGACTATTCTTTGGCTTATCCCTGGCACCACGCAACTGGACTATCTCCTGTGTACCGACTCGGCTGTGTTACCGACTATTCTCTGGATCTCCCTCTGGCACCGTATACCTGATCTTCTGTGTACCGACTCGGCTGTGTTACCAACTATTCTCTGGATCTGCCTCTGGCACCGTATACCTGATACCTTCTGTGTACCGACTCGGCTGTGTTACCAACTATTCTCTGGATCTCCCTCTGGCACCGTATACCTGATACCTTCTGTGTACCGACTCGGCTGTGTTACCAACTATTCTCTGGATTTCCCTCTGGTACCGTATATCTGATATCACCAGTGTACTGACCCGGTCGTCTCTCTGGACCCAAATCCTGCCACGCACCCATTGGCTCCGTGCATCTACCGGTTACGGTTCCAGACCTACAACGCCTGGAATTAACGGTTAGTGCCTGTACTTGCACCGCATTGTCTATTTTCTTGTCTGCCTGCCATCACTTAGAACTTTCTCCCTTACGTCAGTAGGCTAATCTGGGGGCCGCGACCTGCGGTTCTTCGGCAGCAAAGTCCACACTACCTTGCGGTGGTTCTTGGTGAAGACCGGAAGGCCGTTAGACTCCGCGCCCTAGGTAAGCCTGTGCTAATACTGACTAAGGCATCATAATCGTAACAACTTTTTAGTAGAGTGTATCTAACACTTATCTTATCCAATAGTTGTTTGCACTAGTCAGTTTAACCTGATGACATTGTGATGTAACGATGACTCCCTTGTGTCGATAGATAATTGCATCCATCCAGCTCACTACAGTTCCGGAATCGACTCAAAAAATTAAATGTTATGCTACTAGAAAGTTTATCTAGCCAATGGTTTGATATAGGACTGACGTTACCCTCCAATGGAATAGCACATTTTGTCACGTTTGTAGAAAAGTGCATTTATTTGTTGGCTGATTTGAATTACTCTCTTGGACGTAGATGCATACAGGAAAATACCTTTCATTATCTAAAAGTCAGAAGTGCATAAAATTAACTTGAGGAACTGAGTACAATGGATATTGGCTCTGTAAAAAGCCATTAATAATATGAATATATCTTTTTACCCAATTGTTACTGAAACCAGCAATTAGATTTCCACTTCTGTTTTTTTCAACTTTCCTTCGATCAGTCTTTCCTACATTTTTTCTTTGTCTATTTTCTTCCTCCCATCTTTTAAAATTGTGTGTAATATTTCTGTTTTGTTCTTGCTCTGCAGTATCTCCCTGGAACATAGAGTAGACAAAATTAATTCTGTCAACTAGTTTGAATTATTACACAAGTGAAATAGCCTCTAATTAACTTTATTGAAAAAGCCACCAAAAAAAAAAGAATTCCGCAAGGAATAATATACCAGTGATATTATTCTGCATAGCGATTCCTCGGCAGTAAACCATCCATATTAATTTTATTCTGTGTCCAAGGTAACATCGCTGTCCATACTTCAAGACTTCATTATGCTAACAATCAGCAATTTTAGCAGTTATAATCTGCACTTCAGAGTTTTTTTTTAATCTGTGCTCAGAGCATTTATTATTTTATCTTTCAGCCTGTTGCTGATAAATGACACTAGCTAGATCGTTGGCTCTCTCTTTGTAGTTTTTATGCTAGTGTAACTTCAAAAAAATGCATTTAGTAATCAAAACTCAACAGAGATAAGCTGTAAGTGAGACAGATTATTGAAGCTGCAAACCATAATAACAAAACAACGTATTTAGAATTTATGCTGTTATTTTGTTATATAACTTTTCTCTTGTTTTTTTGATAACCTTTGGTGTCAGAGAACGGAGGAGAGCATGAATCAATCAGGTCCAGCAAGATAAAGCTAAGTAAGGAGAGGGGTTCAAAGTGACTTTCATTCCTCTCCATCCATTGATTTGTCTCTTCCATTGTCAGGAACACACTGTAATCACTAAATTGTTTAGTCAGTCACAGGTCACTTCCATTTCATTGAAGGAGCAGATGAAACTTTACTAGAAAATTTGGTTTTCTTTTAAATTTTGTTAACTTTTTTCTATACTTTACTAATAATTACGCTCTATTTATGTTTTCTCTAAATTGAAGATTTACAGCAAGTCTAACCACCGAAAAATGATTTAATATTTTGATTTGATAATTATTATTCTTGTTTGCATATATTAAGACAGAGGGGAGGGAAAAACAGTTTTGTGCTTCTTCAGTCTAAGTCATACTTGTCTACTCTCTCGGAATTCCCTGGAGGCTCCCGAATTTTGGGGAGTCCTCACGGACTCCCAGAAGAGTAAGCAAAGCTAGCGCATTTGCCAAAATTCACGGCATTGAATGGAGGGGGGCGGCGCTTAATATCATCATTAAGCTCCACCCCTATACCCCATACCGTGAATTTACAGCTCTTTATAGTGGGGGCGGGGCTATGGTGACTCCTACCCCATGTCACATGACTTCTCCCCCGGATCTCGTGGTGGGAAAATCTTAAAAGTTGGCATGTATGGTCTAAGTATGATGTAAATAAGACAGAGGACTATTTAGGGGACAGTGTATGAAAACTGGTGCAAACCGAAAAGTTGGTGTTGTTCATAGCGATTAGATTCCAGTGCAGTTTAGATGATAAAACATCTAATTAGTCTCTATGGGAAACACCAACTTTTTTCCTTTGTACATGAATGTATCTTCTATCAGTTATCCAGACCTGGGGCCTGATTTATTAAGGAACTTAAATTAAGAAATATTTTATTTAAGTCTTCTGGACAAAACCATGTTACAATGCCAGGGGTGCAAATTAGTTATCTGTTTTGCGCATAAGTTAAATACTGACTGTTTTTTCATGTAGCACACAAATATCAACTTTAAATTTCAGTGTACAAATAAGCTATCAAGTATTTGTGTGCTACATGAAAAAACAGTCAGTATTTAACTTATGTGCAAAACAGAAAACTAATTTGCACCCCTTGCATTGTAACATGGTTTTATCCAGGAGACGTCAATAAGATATTTCTTAATTTAAGATCCTTAATGGATCAGGCCCCTGTTGACTCCATGGTGTGATAATGCTATTCTCATCTTTCCCTCACTTATTTAACAATTGCAATAACCTACAGTAGGCTAAATAAATTGGTGTTAAAAGTATTCTTTAAACATCAATAACTCAATGAAGCGTAGGTTGGGAATAGAATTTTCTCACGCTATAGAAGTACATTAGACCTGGGTGACAGGTCTGATAATCCAATGCGTACGTCATCAGAAAAGGTGATAGAGGCAGGTGAAAAATACACCAATAAATGTACAAACATTATTTCATTCCATAGGAATGAAATGAAACTATATTTTCCCTTCATTCTAGGATCTCACCTAGAATAATTTGGTTCAGAATTGTTGGAATTGTGTTACAATTCAAAATATGGTTTAAAACATTAAGATTTTAAAAGAATTCCTGTATAAATTGTACACAGATGCTATGGATGGCTTTCCTGGAAATTGAGGGACATTTATAAACAAAAACAAAATTAGTGCAATAGAAAGAACAGGGGTGTTGTCAATGTCACCTGTTCTATTTGCTATCATGTTTTTAACGGCAACTTTTTCATTTACACCAGTGTTTATAAATGTCTCTCATTGACCTTATTGTCATCACCAATAATCATATAGGTTCATCATTATCATCATCATATATGATGATGATGATGATGAAGCTCTGATCCCCAAACCTTTACCTCATAATTCTCATGTTCCCATAATTCAGACTCCTGATGCTTTCGAACAGGATAATCCGGGATATGGGCCTGTAGCTGTTTAACTCCACAGAACTCCACAGCGCTCACTATATAATCACAATATGTGGGATTCTAGGGGCTAGATTTACTAAGCTGCGGGTTTGAAAAAGTGGGGATGTTGCCTATAGCAACCAATCAGATTCTAGCTTTCTTTTATTTAGTACCTTCTACAAAATGACAGCTAGAATCTGATTGGTTGCTATAGGCAACATCCCCACTTTTCAAACCCGCAGCTTAGTAAATCTAGCCCTAGGTGTCTTATTGTTGGTGGTGCGGTACTGTCTGAGATCAGCTCTTACACGCCCAGCAATAGATAGAGTAAATGTAAAACTAAAGGATTACAATTAATTAACATGTAGTTATAAGCCTTAATACACAAAAACATCTAAATTGTACAGGGGAAATTTGTCATACGCAGTGCTTCAATTATGTACTGACAGATATAAATGTCTAGTGACATATGCAGTGCCTTCAAATATATTATACTAGAGATAAAAGTCCAGTCTATCACCCTTCCAGATAGTATAATTTGATGGTGACTGGCTAGAAAAAGGTCTCCATGACCATATTACTGTTCTCTATGCAAAATACAAATGGAAGATAAAAGTTCCAATAGATCGATGAAACTCGATGGGAGAGGTCCCCAATACGTGTGGTTAGTGGAGGAGTAGTAATCTTTAGCCGGTTCCTTAGGATGTTAACTGTTTTGCTTTATTTAGGACTTAAAAGTAACTGTGCATTGCATGTTAAAGAGTGTTTGTTGCCTCTCAAAATACAGAATGAGTTACATAACTATTATTATCATTATCACCATCCTAATCATCATCATCACCATCATCATAATCACCATCATTATCATCATCATCATCATCATCACCATCCTAATCATCATCATCATCACCATCATCATAATCACCATCATTATCATCACCATCCTAATCATCATCATCACCATCATCATAATCACCATCATTATCATCATCATCATCACCATCCTAATCATCATCATCACCATCATCATAATCACCATCATTATCATCATCATCATCATCACCATCCTAAACATCATCATCACCATCATCATAATCACCATCATTATCATCATCATCATCATCACCATCCTAAACATCATCATCACCATCATCATAATCACCATCATTATCATCATCATCATCATCACCATCCTAATCATCATCATCACCATCATCATAATCACCATCATTATCATCATCATCATCATCACCATCCTAATCATCATCATCACCATCATCATAATCACCATCATTATCATCATCATCATCACCATCCTAAGCATCATCATCACGATCATAACCATCATAATCCCTATCATCATCACCATCAACATCATCATCACCATCCTAATCATCACCACCATCATCATCACAATCTTAACCATCATAATCACCATCAACATCACCATCCTAACCATCACCATCATCATCGCCATCCTAATCAGCATCATCATCACGATCCTAAAGAGCATCATTATCATCCCATCACCATCCTAACCATCATCATCAACATCATAACCATCATCATCATCATCATCATCATCTTCACCATCATCATCACCATCCTAACCATCATCATCAACATCCTAACCATCATCATCACTATCCTAACCATCATCATCATGATCCTAACTATCATCACCATCATGATCATCATCATCACCATCGTAACATTCATCACCATTATCATCACAATCCTAACCATCATCATCATGATCGTAAACATCATCATTATGATCCTAACCATCATCATCACCACCATCATCATCATCATCACCATCCTAACCATCATCATCACCATCCCTACCATCATCACCATGATCCTAACCATCATCACCATCATGATCCTCATCATCACCATCCTAACCATCATCCTAACCATCATCATCATCATCACCATCCTAACCATCATCATTATCATCATCATCACCATCCTAACTATCATCATATCTATCATCATTATCACCATCATAATCACATCATTATTATCATCATCATCATCATCATCACCATCCTAACCATCATCATCATCACTACCATCATCATCACGATCCTAACCATCATCCTAGCCATCATCATCACCATCCTAACTTTCATCATCACCATCCTAATAATCATCATCATCATGATCCTAACTATCATAACCAACATGATCATCATCATCACCATCGTAACCATCATCACCATTATCATCACAATCCTAACCATCATCATCATGATCGTAAACATCATCATTATGATCCTAACCATCATCATCAACATCGTCATAATCACCATCCTAACCATCATCATCACCATCCTAACCATCATCATCACCATCCCTACCATCATCACCATGATCCTAACCATCATCACCATCAGGATCATCATCATCATCTTCACCATCCTAACCATCATCCTCATCACCATCCTAACCATCATCATCACTATCCTAACCATCATCATTATCAACATCATCACCATCCTAACTATCATCATAACTATCATCATTATCACCATCATAATCACCGTCATTATCATCATCATCCTAACCATCATCATCATCACTACCATCATCATCATGATCCTAACCATCATCCTAACCATCATCATCACCATCCTAATCATCATCAT
This sequence comes from Mixophyes fleayi, assembly GCF_038048845.1. Taxonomy (NCBI): domain Eukaryota; kingdom Metazoa; phylum Chordata; class Amphibia; order Anura; family Limnodynastidae; genus Mixophyes; species Mixophyes fleayi. The sequence continues at coordinate 14,905,240 of NC_134407.1, read as the reverse complement.
CATCATCACGATTCTAACTATCATCATCACCAACCTAACCATCATCATCACCATCACGATCCTAACTATCATCATCACCACCATCCTAATCATCATCATCACCATCCTAATCATCATCATCATAGACATCATAACCTGTTCCATTGTGCTCAAACAATAGAAACAATTAAAAAAAACTTCAATACACTATTTTGTTTACATTAAAACTAAGTTTTCAATTTAATTTTAATGTAAAATCCTCCATTCAGAAAAGGGCATCCTGATTTGTAGAGCTTTGTTTTGTTCTGCAGAATCGAACATGTTCCCTCTTTCTAAATAAAAGATAAGTTAATATAAGCCTCCACAATTTGCATATCTTCAGCGAAGTTACAGAAGCAAAGCGTTTTGTAGAATGACTGTAATTTGTGGCTGGCAAAGCTTGCAGATCACTCCTAGCAGTGCACAAACTGCAGTAGAATGTAAGTAATGGTATTTGCTTTCCTCTAGCTCCATATTACAAAGAACAGCAAATGGCTTAAATAAAAAAAAAACTATAAAAAAATAACGAATTAAGTGGTTTTAGGCTACATTTTTGTACCCTTAAAATATTATTTTTAATGACTTTGTGATTTGATCAGTCAAAATAAAACGATTGGCTTAATATTGAGGGTAATTCTGCAAACTGTACAGGGGGATATTTGGTTGTCTATAACCAGTAGGAACAACACAATTCTGTTACAGCCATCCACAAACCAGGAAGAACACTGTTATAGTAATGTAACAATCCTGACCAGGTTTTGTTACTTTCCCTGTCTGCTCTGTTTTTCTGTGCCTCACATGACTCACCCTCAGGGCGTGATCACTTTACCTGCTCTATTTAAACTCAGCACTGACATCTGCTCACTGTCAGTGCAACTTGTTGCTAGCCTGATTCTTTGGACGCCTGTGTATCCTGTGTCTTCCTGTGTATGAGTTTCAGTTCTCTACCTAGTGCTGGAGCACTTCTACTGGGATTTCCCTGCTGCAAGTATCATCTTGTGCATATTACCAAGACTTTGTTTTCTCTCTATTGTGCCTCTACTGATTCACAGCTTGCTGCAAGTCTGTTCATGTGCATATAACAAGACTGTTATTGTGGTTATCACCTTGTCACGCTCCGCCGTGACTATTGGACACCTGCATATTATCATCTGTGCTGTGAATAGACTGCTATTGTGTTTACCACCTTGTCACGCTCCACCGTGGCTAATTGACATCTGCATATCATCATCTGCATATATATATATATATATATATATATATATATATATATATGTTTTTCATTGAAGTATTGAAGAACTACATTGTGTCTTGCCTCCTTATTCTGAACCTAGTAGACTCAGCATCTGGTCTTGTACAGGCCTGCTCTGACTATCAGACCTGTAACTACCAGCACCGTAACAAGTAATTAATATAGGGCAAAATGTATACAGCTTGGAGCATCTATATTTGCAATTGTGACTATTATTACAGGTCATCATATACATCGGTCTATGACGGTTGTGGTCTATCTGCCATGTGATATGCAGTATTATTACAATTAGTCACAATATTATTTTTATACACTTTCAAATAAAGACTGCAGATTTAGAAGACCAAGCTTGCCAATCCTATTATTTCTATTTCAGCAATGACAATTAGCAATGGAGCTCTCCTGTATGTCACTAGAGACTTTGAAGAACACTGCTACCCCTCCTATTTCTATTCTACCTATGACGCTGCCCAACTGCTCTACAGACTGCCAAGAACTGTGCTACCCCTTCTGTGTCTCTCTGTGAAATGGTGCTGGATCGCCATGGACCCTCATTGTACAATATATGGTCCTCTCCATGGGCGATATTCTAGTTTGAGTGGTTATAACTGAGAATAAAATGGGGTTGTGCACAATTTGAGCTGTATTATAGAAAGGTTCAGGAGAATGTTAAAGGTGAGGCAGCAAGCTTGGATGCGCTCAGTTGCAACAGAGCCCGTTCCATGGTGTCCCAGTGTAGAGCATGTTTCCTGAAGCCACAGTGTAAAATAGAGCCCCTGACCAGATGACCCATTCCATGATAACCCAATGGACAGTGCAGAGCCTGCTCCAAAGTACTCTGTCATAGGGAGTATACAACTGTCTGAGTTCTCCTGCCAGCCTACGAGCCTCCGCTCTGCAGTATAGGATAGGAAACTAAATGCTAATAACACAGGCTGATAGTGTTCAGCTTCCTGCCTTGTACTGAATTCTGCTCCTGAAGTTCTCTGTATTTATCTGCCGTCAATAATCTAATTTGCGGAAGCTGCCAAAACTGTAATAAGTGTAAGGATACAACTATTGGGAAATTGCCCCTTATAGATTGTTTTTGGTTGGCAAAAATAAATTCAAAACAATGTGTTCCAGGGAGCATTATATACAAGCTACTAAACGAGAATTATATTGCACAAATGTCTTTGTGCAAAATGATATCAGTGAAGAACAATCATTAGAACATTAAAGGCTGCTGCTTTCATCACTTCACTGGCCCTTAATGCATGTTATAAAAGGACATACAGAAATTGATTATAATTATAGGCATTACGTACCCTGCCAAGACTCTTTTATAATTATAATATATATTATATACGGCATAATTTCATGTAATGTAAATCTCCCTTATTCTGTCTTGCTAATTCCATACTAGTAATTGCATCCTTAGAAACATTCTTTCATGTTCTCCCAGAATTATTTTAAATGCGTTATATTCAAGCACAAGAACCTGCGACAAAAATAATGGATGGACTTGAACACAAGGGAGGCTGCACGATGACAGCTGTTCAATAAACAATTTCAAAGTGCAGATCAAAACTTCATATTTTATCATAAAGAATATGCAAGCTGCCATTTCTGGAAAGCATAATGCATTTTGTATCGATGTCCCTAACTGAAACGCCTTTCTATCTTGACCGGAAAAATGATGGGCGATTTAGTGCAAGAGAATAGCTTGGAGTAGCACTTGGATAGGTATTAAATGTAAGCTTCATATCTATTAATGAAAGACATGGAATAACATGGGAATAAAAGCAGATGACTCGTCAATATTCCATCAGGTGGTTGCACATGGATGTCATGGGATCTCATTTTGTTTTAAGAGATTCATTTTTGTTTGTGAATAGCATAACCTAGACCAGCTATTATTGTTGATTTATAAGGCGCTAGCACAGTAATGAGAATCAACTAAGCACAACAAAGACATAAAGTACCAGTACAGATAATACAAAAGGAGGGAGGGTCAGTTTAAAGGGATCAAACAGCTGTGCAACTCAAGATTTGGTTTAGCCATAGTTGTGTGCAGATTCAAGGCTGGCCCCCACTGGAAGCTTGCTGTGGTATTTAGTAATAGACAGTCACATGGACGAACGCAATAGAATCCGATGACTTAAAGAGGATGTGAAGAACAGGAGGAGAAGTGTCACAGAAGAGTCTGGGTAGAATATTGGCAGAACTGTATAATATCTGGGGTTTGAATTAGTTGTCTTCATGAAACTTGGGAAAATTTTGGAAGAAAACAGCAATTAAGTATTTCATGGGACAGGGCTGATTTCTGCCCCAAAAGGAGAAGCAGCCTTGGGATTTGTGGGCAAGGAGTCAGAATTTTGGAACTGTGATTTTTTTTTTTTTGGGCAGATTGAAGGAAGACCTGTATATTTGACGGATGGCCTAGATTGTCCCAATTTTCAACCAGGGAATTGTTGGAGATCAAGTTTAAATAAGTTGTTTAATGAAGAGGTAGTGTACAGCTAAATGCACATAAATATTACATTAAGGTGGACAATACTTATATCCAATGAATGGTGAGTGTGTGGGTCCTGAGCTCTAGCCACAGTGGCCTGTATGGTTTAAACTGGGCCCAACAAAAAAGGGGCCCACAGATAAATGTGAGCATCTATGAACCCATCAATCTAGCAGCATAATGATTGTTTCAGACAGTTCAGTAAAAGTGTTAGAGAAATGTACAGTTATAAAACCCTTCTGTGAGGATTCAACACTAGCTCAAGTTGACAGCTGTCATAAACCTGTTCACAATGACAGCTACAAACACCTTCTCTCAATTCCTGTAATCAGCACTCTGGTAAGAACAGCAGTCTAGCTAGTCGCCTCACCTGTGCTACTGCACAGCTTTCTCTAATCTGCCATCAGCCCTTCAGTGAAAAGGTCAAGTCAATCAGGACATTTATCTCACCTGTTTGTAGCCTTTATAAAGTCCCTCAGTTCTGCCAAACCTTTGCAAGCGTAACGTTTGGCTTTGTGTTTATCTGCTTGTGCTTTGAAAAAGACATGTTTTGTTTGATTGTACATCACGATGCTGTCTTTTCCAATCCTTCAACCTCAGGTTCCTTCATTACTATTCTACCTTCTCCAATCCTTCAACCTAAGGTTCCTTCATTACTATTCTAACTTCTCCAATCCTTCGACCTTGGCTTCCTCCATCACTATTCTACCTTCTCCAATCCTTCGACCTTGGCTTCCTCCATCACTATTCTACCTTCTCCAATCCTTCAACCTCAGGTTCCTTCATTACTATTCTACCTTCTTCAATCCTTCAACCTAAGGTTCCTTCATTACTATTCTACCTTCTCCAATCCTTCGACCTTGGCTTCCTCCATCACTATTCTACCTTCTCCAATCCTTTGACCTTGGCTTCCTCCATCACTATTCTACCTTCTCCAATCCTTCAACCTTGGCTTCCTCCATCACTATTCTAACTTCTCCAATCCTTCAACCTCAGGTTCCTTCATTACTATTCTACCTTCTCCAATCCTTCAACCTAAGGTTCCTTCATTACTATTCTAACTTCTCCAATCCTTCGACCTTGGCTTCCTCCATCACTATTCTACCTTCTCCAATCCTTCGACCTTGGCTTCCTCCATCACTATTCTACCTTCTCCAATCCTTCAACCTCAGGTTCCTTCATTACTATTCTACCTTCTTCAATCCTTCAACCTAAGGTTCCTTCATTACTATTCTACCTTCTCCAATCCTTCGACCTTGGCTTCCTCCATCACTATTCTACCTTCTCCAATCCTTTGACCTTGGCTTCCTCCATCACTATTCTACCTTCTCCAATCCTTCAACCTTGGCTTCCTCCATCACTATTCTAACTTCTCCAATCCTTCAACCTCAGGTTCTTTCATTACTATTCTACCTTCTCCAATCCTTCAATCTCCGGTTCCTTCATTATTATTCTACCTTCTACAATCCTTCAACCTTGGCTTCCTCCATCACTATTCTACCTTCTCCAATCCTTCGACCTTGGCTTCCTCCATCACTATTCTACCATCTCCAATCCTTCGACCTCGGCTTCCTCAATCACTATTCTACCTTCTCCAATCCTTCGACCTTGGCTTCCTCCATCACTATTCTACCATCTCTAATCCTTCGACCTCGGCTTCCTCAATCACTATTCTACCTTCTCCAATCCTTCGACCTTGGCTTCCTCCATCACTATTCTACCATCTCCAATCCTTCGACCTCGGCTTCCTCCATCACTATTCTACCTTCTCCAATCCTTCGACCTCGGCTTCCTCAATCACTATTCTACCATCTCCAATCCTTCGACCCTGGCTTCCTCCATCACTATGCTACCTTCTCCAATCCCTTGACTTCAGCTGGTACATCACTACAAGACCTCTCAGGACTAGCCCAGCAAGTGGTTCTTTCCTGGAAGCTCCAAGCACTGTGACATCTTCTACTCAGATAAACGGGTATTACACTCTGAGCACAATTTACCAGTACAAAACTGGCAGCCTAGCGCTTCAAAATGAGCTGGCAAGGCATACTGGGACTTGTAGTTTCACCACTCCTGGAGACTCACAGGTTGTCCGGGCCTGTGCATGTGGCAACTAAACTTGTTTTTTTGTTTTTCTTCCAGAGTCTGTCACTGGTAACACATTTTTAAGCAACATGTAGGTAGGCACCAAAGTTTATCAATAGAATTTGATTTGTTGCAAGTGGCTGGGCCCTGTGTTTTTTGTAAAGCGTTTTGTGCCCACAAAGAAAGGAGCCATCTTATATTCTAAAAAGATAGAGCGATATAGCAACAGGAATCTCAGTAACCGTTCTTGTGACAGGATTCGTGAACCAAAGATAATGCTGATCCCAGGATCGTTTAGCGGTATAGAAGGGAACGTGCCACCAGCATGATCCTATTTCTGTTAGTTTGTTAACATTGCTGGGACAGATTCCTTCACTGTACTCTTCAAATTATTGAAAGAAATAAACTGCAGATGAACTGAAAATGTTTATACTTCAGCAGGTAACTTCTGTCTGCAGTTTATGTTGTAGTTTTCTCTTCTCCAAATGTTAAGTATAGTTCATTATCTAATTTATGTGTGAAATATACACAGGTCTGTGAATGAGGAGATGAAAAGGACAGAAAGAGAATAATTTATATACTGTATACTGTGTAAATGAACTGTACTGTTGGAGAAACCAATATTAACGTTGCAGATTACTAACAAAAAAAACCACAGCTGTTGTCAGCACTTACTATTGCAAATCTGTGTGTATCTAGCAAAATGAAAGATTAGTTCATAATTTGATCAGAACATTTACACTTGCAACCTAGCGTCAAGGGTCCTCATGTTTCAAGTCCTACACGAACATCTATGCTTCAAACAACATTGAGTTGCAGATAAAATCAAACGCATGTATTGTAGTTTACTGTAATGCCAGGGAGTTATAAGATAATCACTGCTAGGTAAACCATGAATCATTATAAGGCTAAAGCTTCAAACCTTTATATAAAACTTTATATAAAATTATATTATATCATAGCTATATGATATTAAAGGCGATAACATCAAATCTGAACCACCCATCCTCCCCTCCCCCATTAATTATAATCCCTTATCGCAACAATAAAGAATGATAAACTGCGACCATTTACCAAAAAGTCATGGCAGGACAGTGCTTCCGAGAAGCGGCTGGCCCCGTGATCATGCTGCCTTACTAACATCTCCGTGTTCTTTCCATGTGCACGGTCAATTTCCTTCTTTAATGGAGCGGAGAGTACGAAGCCTGCCAGAGAGGGAGCCAAAGATCCCTCTCCTGTGATGCACTTCCCATAGGACAGAACGGCTAATAGACTTTGGCTATCGGGGTCAAGTTTCGAAAAGCTAAGTTCGAGCTTGATAAATTGGCCCAGGCTGCAGTCCCCATTGAGAATTATGGGGACTGCCATATTCAGCTATATTTATCCAAATACAGGAGATATGTCTGACATCTCCTTCCCGAGGCTTTTGTGAATTAACTTGGATACTTAAATATTCCTAAACCATGCTGAAACAGCCTTTTCCTTGTGCTGGATATAAAGGCCTCCAAAATTGATCATACCATTATCATCATACCGAAAAATACGACTACTGTACTCTGTGTGTGGTCATCTTCAGGCAGTCTCCTGGGTGATTCGGAAAAACAATGAATGGCCAGTTCTGTTCAATTTTGGTCATGTAGGTGGACACACTGGACATAGAATCGGTCCCTCGGACCACGGACCAAGCATCAGTCTTGGGCTTTGTACGCCCAGTGGAACCGTATTGTCTATCAAGCCGTCACCTTGTGATTGTAGCATAGTAATAGAGATCTACTTGATTTTTTTTTTTTACATAAAATTAACAAGCCTCAAGATTATTTAATTGCTAATAAAATGTTAATGAATTATTAATTACACCCCTAGTGCAAATGTTGGCATCTGAATGAGCAGCAGTAGGCTATGGCAAATAGGCAAGGCTTCCCTTCAGTACCATCATTGGGACTAATTGCTGCTAAGCTCGGAAACAGTACAATTGTACCATTTTCTTTAAATTAAATTTCCTACTGAATTATGTATAATCTGTCAACGACAGATCTCCGAGCAATAAAACTGCTGTCGTTTTAGTCATATAACAAGTTTTATTTTTCAAAATTGATTTGTCTATCATGACACAAAGCTGCTCTAGTCTACGGGAAGATGAAGGTCACGCTGCTGCCCACATTAGTAAAAAATAAAGTTATGTTTATTTGAAATTCAGACCTGTCGGGCTGAATGGGGCTATATTTTCTCAGAATTACACTCAACGGTTACAGAAATGTGTCCAGCAGCAAGTGTGTCAGCAGATTCATAGCCTGCAGAATTAATTATTGTAAAAAGCAGAGATCAGTTCGCAAAAAATCCATCTACATAATGGTTTTCGATAAAAAAAGCTTTGAATTAATATCCCAAATTATAGGGGGTTTGGTTAATCTGTGCTGCTAGATTTGAACAGCAGGTCCCTTTATTTAAGCCTTTGAAAGTACTAACCCAGGCTTCAGCCATGTTTACAACATATCTAAATTCCAATTAAATAAAGTATATGGAAAAAAATATTTCAGTGACACAAATGTGAAAATATGCAGTGCATAATGTATGAATGTATGCTGTATATATGTATATATATATATATATATGTATATATATATATAATATATAAATGCTAAGTGGCGTCTGTGTGTGGAAAAAAAAACCAAGTTGCAGCGCCACCTGCTGGGCAGAGTTATACACTGACCTACTAAATTCTTAGTGTGTGTGGGAAAAAAAATTCAAAAAGGGCTGAAATTTGGTAGGGCTCAAACTCATTTTCGTGAGGTAATTTTACCTCATTAACACACATGTGTAGAGGCGTGCGTTAGTGTGTGTGTGTGTGTGTGTGTGTGGAAAAAACTATTTTCTCAGAAAAGGCTCATCCAATTGACCTGAAATTTGGTATACTGACATTATTTGACATAAAAATTAGAATAGTCAAGTCAGTTAACTTCCATCATCCCCCCTTCCCCCCGTGGGAGGGGTAGTAAAGGCTAATTTTACGAGTTGAGGGGTCAAACTCATTTTTGTGAGGTAATTTTACCTCATGAACACACATTAAAAAGGGCGCTTGCGTCGGGAAGTAACGATCTTCCCCTGAGGAGGCCTGGGCTAGGCCCAAATGCATGACAACAACCTTTTTAAGACCTTAAGTATCTTGATTTGACTAGAATGCATGAGTATCATGCACGGGTTAACTTGTGTGTGTATATATATATATATGTATGTATATATATATATATATATATATATATATATATATATATATACGCACACGGACTCACACATATAGATATATATCTTAATATTAGCATGGTATGGACATATATGGCACTACAAGCGCCAGCATGCCACTTGCGACCATGTGCATGCTGACACTTGTAGTGCCACATGTGTGCAACCATCATAAAATAATAAGTGTCGCGCCATCATAAAACATGATTGCCCCTTGGAAATCAAATATTATTGCCTAATTGCTTAATATAATTATAATTCCATGTCCCCATAATATTATAATACAATAATATTATCAGGTTGGCAAACTGCAGCGATTTGTATTTTTATCATGCTAAAGATCGGGATGGCGATTTGTAATGTGCCGCTTTGTTAAACTGTGTTTGCCGGCTGCTTAGTAGAAAACAAAACAGAAAACCGTCAGTTTCATCAAACCGCCCATTAGTAAATCTACCCCCTGATCTCTGACACCTCAAAGGTGGTGGAAAAATCAAGTCCTATCATGAAGACATCTTCTCGTTGGGCCGCACATGCTCAATAGGGGCCCCCACTATGGTCTATTGGGGCCCAGCGATACACCCCGCCTATGAATCCCCCCTATATGCTTTGCATAGTATCATAGGTACTTTCAGTTACTGTCACTGAATGAACCTACTGGAAGGGCAGTTATAGATAATAAACGGTCCACTTGGTGAATATAACATACATCAAACTCATCACACATTCAATTTTGCGAAAAATGTGAGGAGAAATATGACAATTTTGGATTTTTTAGAAATCCCCTATATCAAAAAACTTTTTTTTACCTTCAATGTGTCACTCAACGGACTGTGAGTGCTACTTCTAAGGTAGCTAGGAACCGTGTCCGTCCATTATAATGAGGTACTGCGCATGTGCAGTCCCTTTTAACCTTCAGTTCTGTTCCTTTAACTTAATTGGCTGATCAGGCAACACTCCCTATATTAAGCACCTGTGGTCAATACCACGTGGCCTGATCTTGGAGTCTCATTCCTCATGAGTCTCTGAAGGTGTTCCAGTGCCTGCTCGTGTGTTCAGCTGATGCTGATTCCTGTTTGCCGTTTGTGGCTTCCAGACCACTTCTATTCCTCGTGTTCCTAGTGTCTTCAGCAGCTGATTCCTATCCGCTGCCTCCGTATATCTACAGTTACAGATTACTGCAAACTCTCCTGTGTTTCATCGTGACTCCAGCAGCTGATTCCTATCCGCTGCCTCCGTGTATCTACAGTTACAGATTACTGCAAACTCTCCTGTGTTTCATCGTGACTCCAGCAGCTGATTCCTATCCGCTGTCTCCGTATATCTACAGTTACAGATTGCTTCAAACTCTCCTGTGTTACATCGCTACTGTTCCAGCTGATTCCTGTTAGCTACTTCAGCGTGTCTACAGAGTCCTGCTCGTCTCAGCGCTCCAGTCTGCATTCTACCTGCCGCCAGCTGACCCGCTGCCTACTGCTTCTACAGTGTGTCCATTTGTGTCAACTTGCCTGTTAGCATCGAGTCTACGCTCCTCGGCTTCCAGCTCTGCTACATCGCTTCAACCCTCCCGTGGTCTCCTGCTGTTCAATTCGATATACTACTGCTTCCTGAGTATTTGTCGTCCTTGCTGGCCTACCTACAGTGCGCTGCACCTACCTGCCGCTTCCATTCTGCAAGGACTTCTCATCTCGTCTGTTCCCTGCCGCTCAGGTATCCCTGCAGCTATCTCTAACAGCCTGCTCATCTGAACCACGGTATGCATACTTCTCATTGACTGTGCTGGTGTAGTGCATATCCATCTGGACTGAGTTGTTCTCCTCCGGAGTTTCCATCCTCTGAGACTATTGCTATTATTGACTGTTTCCTTTTGCTGGACTATTCTAGTGACTTTGTTTATCTGTGCAGTGCTGTTCATTCATTATTATTATTGTGTGCAGTTCAACGTGGGATCAAGTTCAGTGTACCCGTGTAGACTCTGCATAGCATTTATCTCCTCGTGTCCTTCCTCACATATATATTCAGTGGTACAACTTGCTAGAGGCAGACCACTGATTCCTGTTTCCCTGTGTCACCAGTTGCATATATCCTCTCACATAAGCAGTGGTACAACTTGCTACACGCAAACCACTGACTTCCCCGTTACCTTCACCTGGATTCCATTCCTTCACTACAGACAGCGGTACAACTTGCTATACGCAGACCGCTGACTTCCACCTCCTTATTACTCCTGGACATTCTTCTCACTATAGCAGTGGTACAACTTGCCGTGCGCAGACCACTGACTACCCTCACGTGCCTTGTCCATCCAGATCCTCATGTTCAGTTACCTATTGTTTACCAGTGCTGCTAGTCATAGACTTTCTGAGCATTCTCTAACCATCTGCTGTTTCCAGTTCCATTATCACCCTGCCACCAGAGTATCATATACCAACTCTACTGCTCTGATAAGACCATCAGCGGGTGATACTGGGTAAAGACTCCTAGTGCCCGTGACACAATGCCAAATTTTAAAAATGGGTTGATTTGAACGCTGCAGCCAAATAACCCTTTATGAGCTCACTGAATTGAAATATTGTTTAATATTGCTATAGCTAAATGGCCAGCCCAAAGATTGATATTTGGATGCAGTGTTCTCTCTTCTTTGGCAAGGAAGGTGCGAATTATTTGTAACTAGTCCGGCTGAATGGTTGTCGGTATCCCTTCCCATGTAAGTAATAAGATTAAGGGGGAGGGGCATTGACAACCATTCACCCGTGTTGAAAAAGACAAACTTTTAGAGTACAGTGCAGAGTGACGTGGGACCATTACAGACATTAGGATCCCCAGCAAAGAGTATTTAAACCTTAAAAGGAGAAGTGGAAGTGTTAGTCACAGCAACCAATCACATTCCAGTTGTCACTGATCTAGTACATGGCTGCTGGAGTAGATATTATAGATAGAATCTTACATTCACTGCTAACACCTATATATATATATATATATATATATATATATATATATATATATATATATATATATATATATATATATATATATATATACACACACACATGTATATATCAGGAGTAGAGAAAAATAGAAAACAACCAAAGTAATTTGGATTAACTGTACCTTTAATTCACAGTCCCAGGCTTAGCTGCAGATCTGATGTTGCTGCTGGCACTCCCCGGTAATATACATAAATCTTTATTATTATGCTCTGTGTTTCACAATAAACACCAAACTGACTTCTTCTGAACTCGCCACATACCCGCTTATAAACCAATCCTGTGCAATTTAAATATTTTTTTCCTGGTTTAAGTTTGGAAATAACATTTTATTCGGAATTACTCATATCGGTTGCATAATTTATTTGAGTATGAATAATTTATTTAAAAACGAAAAATAATATCTGCCGGATGGTAGGTTTTGTTTAAAATAATAGCGTTATCATGTATTTTATCTTTCGTATAATGGCACGGTGGCTTAGTGGTTACTGGTTCTGCCTCACAGTACTGAGGTCATGAGTTCAAATCCCAACCATGGCCTTATCTGTGTGGAGTTTGTATGTTCTCCCTGTGTTTACGTGGGTTTCCTCCGGCTGCTCCTGTTTCCTCCCACACTCCAAAAACATACTGGTAGGTTAACTGGCTGCTAACAAATTGACCCTAGTGTGTGTGTATGTTAGGGAATTTAGACTGTAAGCCCCAATGGGGCAGGGACTGATGTGAGTGAGTTCTCTGTACAGCGCTGCGTAGTAAGTGGTGCTATATAAATAAATGGTGATGATGATGATAAAGTTTCAAATGGAAATCACCAAACTTTATGATGTCACCTCAATGCACCATATCTCACACCATTTGGGCAGCCGGCCCCGGGACAGGGGGCGTGCCTATGACACGATGGGGGCGTGGTCCCGTTCTCTCCCCCCCCTCCCCAAAAATTTTCGCGAATGGCACCCATTCACTGTTGTGACCAGGCAATACCTCCCTAATTTCTCACCGATCGGGACAAAGCTGTACTGATTAGAAAGGTGGGACAGAGCCCACAAATTGGGATTGTCCCGCCTAAATTGGGATTACAAATAAAAGCATAGTTGTCGTAATGGTATTAATAACATATAATCTATCTATGTAAAATATTAAATAGATAGTGCTGCTAGATAAGACTTTCTGCAGCCAGAAAATAGTTTCTATAGGAGGTAATATGACACCCCAAACAGTTGGTAATGTTTGCAAAAATGCCTCTATCCTCCTCTCTTACTGTTATAACAATTACTAGAAGAATTGCAAGAATAATTGCTCTGTCTCTGGTCTAATTTTGCCTGCGACCTAACCCTGCTCTCTCCCTCTGTCAAATGGCGCTGGATTGCTGTGGAGGCGGGTATTTATGGATTTCAAATATCGTGAGAACCGAGCTCTGAGATCCGACGACGTCGCAATGACGTTTTGCCTCGATTTTGAATCCAAATTGGCGGGAGAGTACCGTTCACATGACACAGTTCTGTTGGAAGAAACAACCTCCTTTTACTAGAATCTGGAGATACTCAATGCAGCCTCCTTTATTTGAATAGCCACAAATCATCAATATCCGTATCCGTAAACTTGGAGCATCAGAGCACTCGCTCTAATACAGCAAGCAGCTTGATATTAATGTAGCCTCCTTGTTTGAATAGCCACAGTTCATCAATCCGTAAAACATACAATATTGATCCGTATTATATATGGTATGTTTTTTTTATTTTATTTTAATACATTTTTGATATAGTTATCAAGTTTCACAGATTCTGTAATTGGTCAGTGGTGTATCAGTTTCCAGTGCTGTCATTGTTGCTTTTTGTCCACTTTTGGTTGAGAACCCACAGGTTCTGTACAGCTGTAGGTATTGGATCACCAGCTCTCTGATCATTTGGGAACATAGTATTTCAGTGCCAGGATACTTTTTGTGGTTGTTCTCTCTTTTTAAATATAGAGTAGACTGGAGGGCACGTTCTTGGCTTAATATGGGCACTGCGGCAAAATGCCAGTCTATTAGCAATTCCAGCATAATGTCATTGTACCGTGTTTGGGCACGTCTGGAGTAATAATATTGGCATAATGTGGGCACTGCTGATATAATGTAGGCTCTGCTGCCATGTAGGGGAACTGCTGGCATACTGTAATGGTTTAATATGACACTGCTGGCATACTGTAATGGTTTAATATGACACTGCTGGCATACTGTGAGTAGTGCTGGCAGGAGACATAACTAGACATTTGTGGGCTTCATAGCTACACTTTTAAGGGCCCCCATGTACTGCCCAATGGAGAAAAACTCACATATATACACTTTGGGCTTTGACAAGCTAAATGGGCACTCAAAAGTTGTGGGCCCCATAGGAGCTGAACCCACTGCACCTATGGAAGTTACTCCCATCACTGCTGGTACCAAATGATCATGGTTGGTATAAGGTGGGCACTGTTGGCATGCGGGGGAATGGCTGATAATGTAATGGTTTAATAGTTGCATATTATGACACTGCTGGCATACTATGAGCACTGCATCTGCTTGAATCTTGTGGTGATTGCTGGTATAATGAGGACTTTGCTGATATAATGTATGCTCAGCTGGCATGCGAGGGAACTGCTGGCATAATGTAATGGTTTAATGGTTGCATATTACGACACTGCTGTCATACTGTGAGCACTGCTTCTGCTGGTATCTTGTGCTGATTGCTGGTATAATAAGGACTTTGTTGATATAATGTAGGCTTTGCTGGCATACAGGAGGAACTGCTGGCATAATGTAATGGTTTAATGGTTGCATAATATGACACTGCTGGCATACTATGAGCACTGCATCTGCTAGTATCATGTGGTCATTGTTTGTATAATGTGGGCTTTGCTGATATAATGTATGCTCAGCTGGCATGCGAGGGAACTCCTGGCATAATGTAATGGTTTAATGGTTGCATAATATGACACTGCTGGCACACTGTGAGCACTGCTTCTGCTGGTATCATGTGGTGATTGCTGGTATAATGAGGACTTTGCTGATTTAATATAGGTTTTGCTGGCATGCGAGGGAACTGCTGGCATAATGTAATGCTTTAATGGTTGCATAATATGACACTGCTGGCATACTGTGAGCACTGCATATGCTAGTATCATGTGGTCATTGCTTGTATAATGTGGGCTTGGTTGATATAAATGAAACCCAAACTCAGTTACTGCGGTCTATGCTATACTCTGACACTATACTGTGCAGTGCATATAGGTGTCTTTATGTCATTATTTCTGTTAGAAAAAATCAAAACCATAAATTTGCAATCACCCTATAGTAATACAATGTATTGTTATTCAGTATAAAGTTGTCCCCAGTGTTGGCCACCGTACAATCGTCTCTTTCACTATAAAACAAGGTTGGACCCTCTAAGTTAAAGCACAGCTTCCTGCAGGTAATTGTAATTGATTCCATTATAAAACCTGTCTCTCTGTTACAGCAAATTGCTGAGCTGCAGCTTCATATCAAGATCTCCTCTCCTTTCCGCTGCTCTGATTTAATGATCAGACATCCTGATTGTCAGCGTGTATGACCTCAGGTGTCATCTCGAACCATGGGGTTACTTAACCTGCTTTCTATATCCTTCAAACCTTTTGTCTGTGTTTGCAATCCATCGCCAGGCTCGCTGTGCTGCCTTATACTTCGCTCATCTCGTTGTAGCTGGTAATGGGAACTCCAGGGTAGAGAGATAGAAGAAAATCGTGTACAATACTAAAACACATCATTACAGGCATAAGATGCTATCACATTCTTTTCTTTTGTATCACATTCCTGCATTACAAGGAAAATGAGCAATAACGCATTTGTAATGGGAATTGCAGCTAGTTAAGAAGAGTGTAAGTGCTGGGATGACGGCTAGTGATGTCCTGTCAGTACCACAGGCTTCTCTCCTCTCCATGGCAACTTGCGGTGCTTTAGGGGAAATTAAGACACTGAACGAGTCACATAGAAGACATAACAGATACTGGATTGTGTAGGAATCTGATTCAGTGCAGCAGGTGTAAAACTTAACCAAATAACCAATTTGTGCAGTTTAATGTGTCCAGATTTTTCTAATTAAAATTAGGGCTCTCACTCATCTGCTGATGCTATCTCTACCCCCAATATCTGTCTCCCTGGCTTTGGGATAGAAGGACTGTTACAGCAGATGCCGGTCTGAGGGTAGGGATTTAGATATAAGGGTGATGCAGGAGATACTGGCCTGCCCCAGTGGTGGTTCTGTTTATGCCCCATCAGTCAGGTATAAGGGCAGCACGGTGGCTCAGTGGTTAGCACTTCTGCCTCACAGCACTGGGGTCATGAGTTAGATTCCCAGGTACATCATACTTGCCCACTCTCCCGGAATTTTGGGGAGTCCTCACACACTCCTGGAAGAGTAGGCAAAGCTCCCGCATTTGCTGAAATTCACAGAATGGAGAGGGGGGGGGGGCTTAATCGAGTCATTAAGCTCCGCCCCCTCCATTCCAAGTCATGAATTTCGGCTTTTTATATTCTAACTATTACATCATTTAATTTCAATGTTTATGCAAAGGCCACGTAGGCCTAAAGAGGCGCAGGGGAGGACCACTGCTTCACTCATAATTGTTTTATCTCTATTTTATTTATATATATATATATATAATTATGTTAGTGATGAGTGAATGTACACATAACCATTGGCTCAGTTTGGGCTGAATTATTTACATTGAGTTAGATGTGAAGTGAGATGAGGTGAGTTTTAGAAACATGGAAAGTTAAAGGGAGGAGTTGGGCAATGCCGCAGCACATGAGCTGGCACAATGTAAATCCTAGCCAGTTTATGTGTTCACCTTTCAGGGTTGTCGGCCTCCTACCACCTTATTACATGGCCAGGTCACCTTTTAGTTTACCCAGAATAATTATTTTACCACATAGTTTGAATATGTTTATCTCACACAGTGATGTTGTAACGTACAGACTTCCCAATTTGACTCAGTGACACAAAAAAAAGTAGCACTAGCCACTGGCAAGTAGTGGCTAAAATAACTAAGGAACTGTGTGAGAAGATCTCTATCGCATTAAGCAATTGTCTTTAAAAAATGTATAATGTGGGGAATGCCACTCTTGTTGGTCACACTCACTGTCATAGGCTATGTGCACAGAGTACTATAATTTAGTAGTACAAGTTCAGGATAGCATAGGCATATGAATATGGTCATGCAGAAATGAACCAAATAATTTCCTTGGAACAAGCTGACTTGGATCTGTGGCATTAAAATATAGAACACACAGCTTCCTCCCTTAGCAACAGTGTATGAAAATCTGAAGGTTGCAATGTTTTCACACAGTGTCCCTGTTGACTCAAACTCAGAAGTGCCAACAACAGCAGACCAGCATTTGATCAAAAGGTAAGTCATGTATTTACTTGCTTGTGGTGTTGCTAGTGTAGGCAAACCGCACTTGTCAATGATTTTAAAAAAAGGTTAGCAACACTGGCAGCTGAAAGTATACAATAACCAAGGTCTGAAAATAATTATACTGCTAAAATTGAGAGCGAGAAGGAGGATAGAAAATTTATGTAAATTTGGATGAATATAAAATATAGATGTTGAAAGTGGGGGTAAAGATGATGACAATGGATTAATTAGGCTAACCTGCTTCTCCAGCATACAGTCACCCAGTACGGTGCTGATTGGTGTGATGATTATAAGTATTACTGCTATTGCATTGCCTGCCACAAGTGATAGTCATGATGGCATCTCTATTGTTTGGGATAGGGAGAATGGGGTGAGATTAGCGGATACAAACTTGTGACTGCAAGGAATGCTCTTGAAACAACCTATGAAAATTTTCAGAAAGCAAAAAAAATGTGTACCAAAGTAATCCAACAATAGCCATCTGTTCAGTGGCATCTGCTAAGAAGTCATCACCTCGTGTGGTGAGTGGACAGGTTGGATTCAGGTGTGTCAGTGGAAATGTCTTGGAAATTTTAATTTCATTTTAATTTTTTCATACTATTGTCGGTACACATAACAATATATGCTTTGTGAATCTATCAGTAGTGCTAATTTGAAAATGCATTAGTAAGTAAATTATGATCTAATTTATAATAAGGGTTTTGTTTCACTTTATTTTTGTAAATACTGCAGCTTTAATAAGTATCCATCTCTTTGTAATTTTTTAACGCAAGATATGCCACGCATATGGACCTAACTCCGAAGATGAATGAGGCCCAAAGTGTCTCAGTGAGATCAATACTACTAATGACTTGTTTTATAGTTCCCATACACTGGATTGTCATAGCTAAAGATGCACAAAAAATTTGAAGTAGTTCAAAAATCTATAGAATTTACGATTCGATGGCCACGAACATGTTTCACCGTTGAATCATCAATTGACCCAGATTCGAACTCGTGGTTCAAAATTTGCGGCTCGTGTTTGTCGTTCCCAGTTTGCATTTGCTGATCACGTTTGAGGCTCTCTCGGCTTGCTTGAAAATTATTGTTTATAAATATCTAAAAAAGTACTTCAACATTTTTTTTTAAATCTGATTCTGAACTGAGAATACCACTCTGTTTGAAGTTCGAAGTTCACCATTCGTCATTTGCCATTTAAAGTTTACATATTTCAATTTAAGCTCCAATATGTTCGGGTCGATCATATTCAACCGGGTTTGCTCATGTGTGAACCAGGGCCATCTTAACAACATTATGGGCCCCCGGGCAAAGCAGTGCACCGGGGCCCCTAGATATAGATATATAGATGTATACAGATACAGATATAGATATATAGAGATAGATAGATGTACTTGCTCAGTGACCCTTGTAGGTTTTTTTTTCAGGTTTTTTTCTTTTGCAGGATTATTTATTCTCATTAAGAGCCGTGCCTATGGGGCCCCCTTGCCCGTGGGGCCCCCGGGCAGCTGCCCATCGTGCCCAATGGAAAAGATGGCCCTGGTGTGAACCAACTCAAACATGGTCAAACCTGTTTGACTTTCTCGAATTTGGCATGATTTTTTAAATTGATCAAAAATGCTGTGAAAATTTGGCACATTTTCCAATTTTTATACCAGTTCAACAAACCAACTTGTGAACCATTATGCAGCCATTTACAACATTTCTAGTTGTTGGCTCAGCACACAAAACTGGATGAGGGACACTGTATGCGTGTGTACTTTTAAAATAAAAACCCCCAAAAAATACTGCTATGCTCCATTCATTGGATTTGTTGAGGTCCTTGAGGGTCTTAGCGGTCCCATTCCTCACTCCACTCTCTTCTTCCCACTTGCCTTCTATAAAACCATTCGGGGACGACAGATCAAACTAACAGAGCCTAGCACCTAACGGCAAGTTTTTGTTTTTGTAGTCAACCAAAAACTAAATTTCAACTTTTCGGTGGAATTATCCTTTAATATTGATGCAATACTGTAGTTCACCCCATAAAACAACAATTTGTGTTGTTAAAAGCCACACACACAATATAACCATAGTATACATATATTTCCTAGATTAATAATTTGCAGTGTTCAATCACATTTAATTGAAAAAATATTTTTAAAAAACGTATTTTAATGAGAATTTTAAGGATTGGGAACATGTGAAACACAGCAGAGATTGAACAAGTAACACAGTGAATCCTTGAAACATATTGCAGAATTTCCAGACAGCTGGAGGAGATTTTCCTTAGATCTAAAATTAGATCTCATCACAAACCCCATTCTCTGAGAAAAATGTAGAATTGATGAGGTTAACAACTGATGAGAAAGGAAAAACAAAAGACAAATATATAGTTCAGCTACATGCCCACCTGTCTCAAAACAAAGCCCTGAAAAGCCATTATAAGGTTATTGCGTGTGTTTAGTTACATGTCAGGCCTTGGAGCAGGAATTGAAGCAGGCAGGTTTATTTGCATCGCACACTGTCCGTGTCTTCAGGGCTCGCATAGCCGTACGGAGACAGAGGATAGAAGGTGGCAGAGCTTTGTGTCACGGTGAATTATTCTCTAATGTGAGCAGGTGGCACCAAAGCTTCCTAACGAGAATTGTGTAGAGTTGTCTCATAGTAAACGTCTACGGTTCTGCTAAAGGTTAGTTATACCCAAAAGTAACATATTCATATATGAAGTGTTAAGGTGAAGCATCTTGGTCAGTCTTATTCTGACTGTCCACTGTGAGGTGTTGAGTAGCTGCACGGTAAAACATGGTGTAATGCCAGAGTCATAATTAGGGTAGTACAATCATGTGTTCTTGCCTAGGGCAGTAACAGAGGGTATTTGGGGCAACAGACCCCCTTGTGTCAACATTTTGCTTTTTTACAGTTTTGGTATAATGGGCAGAGGTCTTATGGACATGGTCCATTATACCGGGACCACTGTCATGGTTACCACTCCAAGGGTCCCAATCTTGTTCATTACCCTGGCTTCCCCAGACCCAGAACTTTCAGTGCAGAAGAACCAGTCCTTCTCTGCATATTCTGTGACTAGTTTTCCTTATGACAGGGAGACCCCATGCACCCTTGTACAAACCCTATTGAAATGAATGGGCCATTGAAATAAATGGGCCATTTAAACAAACAGGCTTCTGTACATGCATAAAAAAATGTTTTTTTTATTCTTTCCAGAACATATTTAGGAAACCAATGCTCTGCTAATAAAGGTGGCCTCAGACATTGAAGTCCTCCAACTGCCTAATGGGCAAATCTTTATCCATATGGTTCACACATGTAGGGGCCAAACTAGGCAGATCCAGCTGTTTAGTGGTCAGGCTGACTGGCCGGACCCCACGGTTCTCAATCAGTGCTATCGGCAGGGGCTGATTGGTCTGGGGGTATCTGCCCCCCGGTCCCGTTTTATAGTGGGCCACATTGGGCTGGGTCACTGGGCTAACTGCATTTTTCTTCTATAAAATGTTGGACCTAAAATTTGCCAGCCACCCCTGTCTGTCAGCTGTTGATAACAGATAACTGAAGAAAGGTATTTTCGGGGAGAACCAATTGAAATAAAAAAATATGTTATATTTTAATATTTTGTAATAGAAATGTAACTTTTTACTCTCAAACATTCTGAGCATTTCAACACACACATTCTATTCTCCGTCGCATAATAGCCAAGCCCATGAGTGAAAAGTCATCTGCAGTGTTGCTGTTGCAGCTGAGAATACATCTCAGATGTGTATGTATATATATAAATATATATATTACTTACAATCTCTAGGTGTTGCTGTTTATGAAGAGTTTTAAGTTGGCTGAACTTGCCGCTTGTTGTTAGTTGCAGGTGGTCTTGGTGTCTTTTTGCGATGATTCTATTGTTCCTCCCTGCACCTCCATTGCATTGGCTTCAGCAACTCAAGCTGAATTAATTGTTTGACATAAAAAATACGAATTAACTCTACCCAGGTTCATGCAATAGGAACATAAGAAGGAGGACTGGGGGCAAAGCGTTTTGTACCATATAATGGTGTTGGAGGTCCACACAAATAACGACAGTAAGGACCATTTATTGTAAGGATGCAGGAGACTTGTACTTTCATATTACATTCATGTAGACAGTGGTGGAACCAGGGGCAGGCTGGGCTGGGGCGGTAGGGGGGCATTTGACCCCCAGGCCAGTCCCATAGCGGGCTACCTTGGGCTGGGTCACTGGGCTAGCTGTATTTTTTTCCTTTTAAAATAGGCTGCTGAGTTAAGTCTTGCCCCCCGGGCTAAAAATTGCCAGCCCTCCCCTGGGTGGAACTACTGTTGCTGCTCTCATGCACCAAGGCTCAGTAGAGGCCTGCTCTCATGCACCAAGGCTCAGTAGAGGCCTGCTCTCATGCACCAAGGCTCAGTAGAGGCCCACTCTCATGCACCAAGGCTCAGTAGAGGCCTGCTCTCATGCACCAAGGCTCAGTAGAGGCTTGCTCTCATGCACCAAGGCTCAGTAGAGGCCCGCTCTCATGCACCAAGGCTCAGTAGAGGCCTGCTCTCATGCACCAAGGCTCATTAGAGGCCTGCTCTCATGCACCAAGGCTCAGTAGAGGCCCACTCTCATGCACCAAGGCTCAGTAGAGACCGCTCTCATGCACCAAGGCTCAGTAGAGGCCTGCTCTCATGCACCAAGGCTCAGTAGAGGCCTGCTCTCATGCACCAAGGCTCAGTAGAGGCCCGTCGTCATGCACCAAGGCTCAGTAGAGGCCCGCTCTCATGCACCGAGGCTCAGTAGAGGCCCGCTCTCATGCACCAAGGCTCAGTAGAGGCCCGCTCTCATGCACCAAGGCTCAGTAGAGGCCCGCTCTCATGCACCAAGGCTCAGTAGAGGCCCGCTCTCATGCACCGAGGCTCAGTAGAGGCCCGCTCTCATGCACCGAGGCTCAGTAGAGGCCCGCTCTCATGCACCAAGGCTCAGTAGAGGCCCGCTCTCATGCACCAAGGCTCAGTAGAGGCCCGCTCTCATGCACCAAGGCTCAGTAGAGGCCCGCTCTCATGCACCAAGGCTCAGTAGAGGCCCGCTCTCATGCACCAAGGCTCAGTAGAGGCCCGCTCTCATGCACCAAGGCTCAGTAGAGGCCCGCTCTCATGCACCAAGGCTCAGTAGAGGCCCGCTCTCATGCACCAAGGCTCAGTAGAGGCCCGCTCTCATGCACCAAGGCTCAGTAGAGGCCCGCTCTCACGCACCAAGGCTCAGTAGAGGCCTGCTCTCATGCACCAAGGCTCCGTAGAGGCCCACCGTCATGCACCAAGGCTCAGTAGAGGCCCACTCTCTGCTGTCTTTTCAGAGAGCTCAATTCCGACTGGGAGTGTAGACTTCTTTTTTCTTGTGTTTTAGAGGTTTCTGGAGCACTGGCCATTTGTACCTCGCGAGACACATGCAAAGTGTGAGAGCGCACAGGTCCACGTGTGTGAGAGTTTTTTCCCTATGGTGAATTCTGAGAGTGAAAATTGCCTGCACCATATCCCACACGTCTCGTAGTAATATGTGCAAAGAAAACCACCGACAGATGCTTCCAGTGTTTGTTTTACGTGTAGTGAGTGTGTTCCAGTGGGACAATGGTTAGCTTTGCATTTTAAAAAAAATATATATATTTGGGAAGAAAAAGCCAGAAGAACAAGAAAGAAAGAAAAACTGCGGTGAAAGAGAAAACACTGTGCGTTTAAAAGCACTTTGAAGGAGATGAAGTAAAAACAAAGCGATCACGTTGACGTATCCTAAGAAACAAGCATGACAAATTGTTGGAAGCAGGATTCCAGCTGCAAATGGTTCAGCGTACACTGTTTTATTTCTTTATAAATATCCATCACCGCTTTTAGACCAGTCCATAGTTGAGGGGAAGATTAAACTAGCAAATGTGGATTATTTTTAAGAATGAAATAATGGCTATTTTCTAAGCTGCATGGTCTGGAGAGTGGTACAATTGTAGGGTTACAGTGAGCAGCAGAATCTCTTTGCTTCCTGTTAAACAAAATTTTAATAATGCATCTCCAGATCACACAGATTAGTGAAAGCATTTAAACCATGCACCCCTTAGGATAAGACTAAGCAATGTTGTTTCTCTAAATCAGAGTAGCTCAGTCCATTTCTCCAGTACACACACAGACCATGTTTTCAGGATTTGACCAATCACAAATTAGCCATGCTCCTGCCTGCAAGCATCACACATAGAGGAATAAGCTGAACCCCTGGAGGTACTCGAAAAAAAGGTTGAATTATGACAGTTCTGAGGTTCAAAAGGAGGAAACAGTTTCTAGGTACCACCTACTGCCTGAATGCATAAAAAACTATAATACTGTCTACAGTACAAGACCAATTTTTGTGGGGATCTGCTATTGTTTTAATGCACTTTGTCCTCAACAAAATGGCCACTATGAATGTTTGTACTTACTCTAGCACATAGTTCTTACTTATGTTTTTGCTGTAATGCTTCTCTGAATGTAGTAAAAGTAAGTTACGTGTGATACTCCTCAGTTATTGAGAATGATGTAAAGCACTGGGTGAGTAACTGTAACACTTATTATAATTTCCTTTTTAATTTAATTGATGTGAGGGGGAGATTAGTATTGTTTATATTACTTTACAAGGTATTACATTATATTAATTTGGTAAAAAGTTCATATTAAAGTTGTTTTTTAAAATTTACAGCATACTTTATGCCTCATTCTTTTTTTCCCTCATATTATTTATTTATCATAAGTTAATACATTTAAATACTTTTATATTATTATTATTAGTAGTAGTAGTAGTATTCTATAACTTCCGAAAGCCCAAATTATCATATTTCCGCTATTTGCACAATGTTCTTAAATAACATTATAGACCAGTGGTTCCCAAACTTTCTCAGCTCGAGGCACCCTTAGGGTCACCATAATTTTTCCAAGGCACCCCTAAGCAAAAATAATTACCGGGTAGTCCCGTTTTTTAAGTAGTTGGGTCAAAATGACATACAATGTATTTAGACCCCCTTCACCATCACATTGTGCCCCTTTATCATATCACTCTGTATCCCCTTCGCCATCACACACCCTGTGTCCCCCTCTTCGCCATCTCACACCCTGTGTCCCCCTCTTCGCCATCTCACACCCTGTGTCCCCCTCTTCGCCATCTCACACCCTGTGTCCCCCTCTTCGCCATCTCACACCCTGTGTCCCCCTCTTCGCCATCTCACACCCTGTGTCCCCCTCTTCGCCATCTCACACCCTGTGTCCCCCTCTTCGCCATCTCACACCCTGTGTCCCCCTCTTCACCATCTCACACCCTGTGTCCCCCTCTTCGCCATCTCACACCCTGTGTCCCCCTCTTCACCATCTCACACCCTGTGTCCCCCTCTTCGCCATCTCACACCCTGTGTCCCTCTTCATCAGCTCACACTCTGACCCCCCTTCAGCATCTCTCTATCCCCCTCCTTTAGTGTCTCTCTCTGCCCTCCTCCTTCAGTGTCTCTCTGTCCCCCTCCTTCAGCGTCTCTCTGCCCTCCTCCTTCAGCGTCTCTCTGCCCTCCTCCTTCAGCGCCTCTGTGTCCCCCTTCAGCCTCTCTGTGTCCCCCTTCAGCCTCTCTGTGTCCCCCTCAGTGTCTCTCTGTCCCCTTCAGCATCTCTGTGTCCCCCTTCAGTGTCTCTGTGTCCCCTTCAGCCCCTCTCTCTGTCCCCCTTCAGCCCCTTTCTGTCCCCTTCAGCCTCTCTGTGTCCCCCTTCAGCCTCTCTCTGTCCCCCTTCAGCCTCTCTCTGTCCCCCTTCAGCCTCTGTGTCCCCCTTCAGCGTCTCTCTGTCCCCCTTCAGCGTCTCTCTGTCCCCCTTCAGCCTCTCTGTGTCCCCCTTCAGCCTCTCTCTGTCTCCCTTCAGCCTCTCTGTGTCCCCCTTCAGCCTCTCTGTGTCCCCCTTCAGCGTCTCTCTGTCCCCTTCAGCGTCTCTCTGTGCCCCTTCAGCCTCTCTGTGTCCCCCTTCAGCCTCTGTGTCCCCCTTCAGCCTCTATGTATCCCCCTTCAGCCTCTCTCTGTCCCCCTTCAGCCTCTCTCTGTCCCCCTTCAGCCTCTCTCTGTCCCCCTTCAGCCTCTATTTATCCCCCTTCAGCCTCTATGTATCCCCCTTCAGCCTCTCTGTGTCCCCCTTCAGCGTCTCTGTGTCCCCCTTCAGCGTCTCGCTGTCCCCTTCAGCATCTCGCTGTCCCCCTTCAGCCTCTCTGTGTCCCCCTTCAGCGTCTCTGTGTCTCCCTTCAGCCTCTCTCTGTCCCCCTTCAGCCTCTCTCTGTCCCCCTTCAGCCTCTCTCTGTGTCCCCCTTCAGCCTCTCTCTGTGTCCCCCTTCAGAGTCTCTCTGTGTCCCCCTTCAGTGTCTCTCTGTGTCCCCCTTCAGTGTCTCTCTGTGTCCCCCATCAGTGTCTCTCAGTGCCCCCTTCACTTCCTTTACTTACCTTCTTCCCTGACGTCTTCTCTGCTGCTGCTCCTCACTGAGGCTGCCGGACATGATGAGGTCACGCCCGGCAGTCAGTGAGGAGGAGGATCCGGCGCTGGATGATGGGTAAGTTTTGTTTTCTTTGTTTTTTTTTGTTTTTTCTTTTTTTTTCTAGGGCGATCGCGGCACCCCTGTGACAGCACCGCGGCACCTCAGGGAGCCGCGGCGCACAGTTTGGGAACCGCCGCTTTATAGACTATCGCAAATTGTACTTATTGTTTTTTATGTTGCACAATAACTAATACCTGCTACAAGAGGTCCTATATAATCTATATAATACTGTATCCTAGAACTAGCAAGCACTTTTAGTTAAATGGGTGCCCACAATGATGCCACCCTGCAACGTTTACTAAATTCATAGTTTTTTTCTTTACAAGTATATTCTGTGTTTTCCAGTCAATGAATAATATCATCAGGCAGAGTTGTCAGCCCTCCTGACCCTCCCCTCCCTCCTTTGCCCTGACCCTTTTTCCTGAAGACCTCGGCAATTCGCCCTGGCATGCTGTCAATCAACTCCTGGGCCACATACTGACAGATGGCCGCCCGTTCTTGCCTAATCAATGCTTGGAGTTTGTCAGAATTTGTGGGTTTTTGTTTGTCCACCCGCCTCTTGAGGATTGACCACAAGTTCTCAATGGGATTAAGGTTTGGGGAGTTTCCTGGCCATGGACCCAATATTTTGATGTTTTGATCCCCAAGCCACTTAGTTATCACTTTTGCCTTATGGCAAGCTCCATCATGCTGGAAAAGGCATTGTTCATCGCCAAACTGTTTTTGGATGGTTGGGAGAAGTTGCTCTTGGAGGATGTTTTGGACCCATTCTTTATTCATGGCTGTGTTCTTAGGCAAAATTGTGAGTGAGCCCACTCCCTTGGCTGAGAAGCAACCCCACACATGAAAGGTCTCAGGAAGCTTTACTGTTGGCATGACACAGGACAGATGGTAGCAGTCATCTTTCCTTCTCCGGACAAGTGTTTTTCCTGATGTCCCAAACAATCTGAAATTCATCAGTGAACATGACATTACCCCAGTCCACAGCAGTCCAATCCCTGTACCTTTTGCAGAATATCAGTCTGTCCCTGATGTTTTTCCTGGAGAGAAGTGGCTTCTTTGCTGGCCTTCTTGACACCAGGCCATCCTCCAAAAGTCTTCGCCTCACTGTGCGTGCAGATGCACTCTCACCTGCCTGCTGTCATTACTGAGCAAGCTCTGCACTGGTGGTGCCCCGATCCTGCAGCTGAATCAACTTTAAGAGATGGTCCTGGCACTTGCTGGATGTTCTTAAGCGCCCTGAAGCCTTCTTCATGACCATTGAACCTTTCTCCTTGAAATACTTGATGATCCAATAAATGGTTGAATCTTATTAGCAGCAATATCCTTGCCTGTGAAGCCCTTCTTGTGCAAAGCAATGATGACTGCACATGTTTCCTTGCAGATAACCATGGTTAACAGAGGAAGAACAATGGTTTCAAGCACCACCCTCCTTTTAAAGCTTCCAGTCTGTTATTCTAACTCAATCAGCATGACAGAGTGATCTCCAGCCTTGTCCATCGTCAACACTCTCAACTGTGTTAACGAGAGAATCACTGACCTGATGTCAACTGGTCTTTTCTGGCTGGGCTGAAATCAGGGCCGGATCAAGGGAATGGAGGCCCCTGGGCTAAGGGGGCCTCCATTTCCCTGTGAGGCCCCCCCCGTGATCCGAGACGCCCCCCCTCCCCCCCGTGATCCGAGCCGCCTCCAAGGCACATACCTCCTTCTCCTGGCATTGCGGTCCTTCCCCGGCGCGCTGTACACTCTTTACTGAGGAGATCTCGTGAGAGTGAGACTCACGAGATCTCCTCAGTAAGGAGACAACAGCGCACTGGGGAAGGACCGCAGTGAAAGTGCTCAGCAGCATTGATCAGGCCGGGGGCGCCCCCGCCCCCGACCGATCAATAATGCTGTTGAGCACTTTCAAGGGCCCCCTGGATGCCCGAGGCACCTGGGCTGTAGCCCAGTTAGCCCTATGATTAATCCGGCCCTGGCTGAAATGCAGTGGAAATGTTGTTTTGGGGATAAAGTTCATTGTCATGGCAAAGAGGGACTTTCAAATTAATTGTAATTCCTCTGATCTCTCTTCATGAGATTCTGGAATATATGCAAATTGCCATCATAAAAACTGAGGCAGCAGACTTTGTGAAAAATAATATTTGTGTCATTCTCAAAACTTTTGGCCATGACTGTAGAATCCCTTTAAGAGACAATGGAGTATATGTATCAATTATTCTATGTACATCCCTGCATAATTTGGTGGCGATATAAAAACAAACGATAATAATAATTACTATACATACAGGAAAATGGCATGGCGTTTGTAACATGTTGGCAAATTTTCTGGCAGTTGACTACACAATTGGCTTAATCACAAAGTAGAAGGAATGTGGAAATTCCCACAAAACCCTCAACGCACAGAGTAACAACACGAGGACAGAGCCTGGTTCGGCAGGATGATGGAGATAGAGGCCTGTGTGCCAACCACGAGGGAACGGGCAGTGACAGGTGCTCAGGATGATGGATGGGTACCTGGTATCGTCAGGCTATTCAGTAGGCGAGGGAGCCTTTGGGAGCCTTGTAAGGGTAAAGACGCAGATGTACAGAATAGTCACACACTGTGGAACCATTATGAACGGGATCCAGAGGTTAGAAAATCACATCTCAGCATAGTTTTGATGGTTGTTTGATGAAAAGGAGATTTGTTTGTCATTTAGTAGTGTTACATACTACTGTATATTGTCAGTTTAAAAGGGTTTGCACCTTTCACATGACTTTAATTTATTAGTTTTGTACATGGTCTCCTGCAAATTTTACTGATCACATTGCTGTATGTTGTAGGTGTTTCAGCCACGTTTGTCTGTTTTTCTTGTCTTCAGATGTAACACAAATCAGCTCTCTGGCTATAACTTTATGTAATACAACAAGCGCAGCTTCAGACCAGCGACACCCACATGGGAACCTTCATCAAGCGAACTGATCCTTCCAGAACACTAATGTGATCCCTGGCTGAATATAAACCATGCATAAAAAGAAAACCAGTATATCATGTGTATCGTTTAGGTGATAATTGGTTGGGCTTTTATAGGTGAGAGGTCATAATGTCTGGAGCAGACGTTATAATTTAAAGTTACGTAATTAACAAGCAAATCCACGTAACAGAGTATGGGGTCTATCTAGCATTGGTGGCTCGTGGGCAGCAGTTGGTATAATTTTGTATCGCTCCCATATCAAATTTACTGCCTCTGGTATTTATTAGTTTTCTGAAAACCGAGCCCACCCGAACTTAGGGGATTCGAGTAGGCTCGCGAGCCAGCTCGTTACTTTCGCGCGTCCTCGGATCTGAATCGAGGCAAAACGTCATTGTTGCGTTGTCGGACCTCGCTGGTTTTGGATTCCATAAGTACCTCCCTCCTCAGGAGATCCAGCGCCATTGCTCACACAGAAACAGGATGGGTAGCGCTGTTCTTGTCACTCTCCAGTCTCCAGTGACATTGCTCAGTGCCATTGCTCACACAGAAACAGGAGGGGTAGCAGTGTTCTTGTCACTCTCCAGTCTCCAGTGACATTGCTCAGTGCCATTGCTCACACAGAAACAGGAGGGGTAGCAGTGTTCTTGTCACTCTCCAGTCTCCAGTGACATTGCTCAGTGCCATTGCTCACACAGAAACAGGAGGGGTAGCAGTGTTCTTGTCACTCTCCAGTCTCCAGTGACATTGCTCAGTGCCATTGCTCACACAGAAACAGGAAGGATAGCAGTGTTCTTGTCACTTGGCAAAAATTGACTGTAAATTATTGAAAATTAATGTTATTGAGATTAATAATAATGTAGGGATAAAAAAGAGCCAAATTATGTGATTTTAGCAAAAAAAAATAATAGGTATTTTAGAAAAAAAACAGGATCCAAAACCAAAACACGCGTGGGTGGTTTTGCCGAAACCAAAACACAACGTTAATCCAGATGCAAAACCAAAACCAAAACACGGGGGTCAGTGAACATCTCTAAAATAGACACCTCTGTCTTAGAGCCGAAGTAGATATCGCTCACACTTTACTAGAACTACTTCTGCATGTTGGTTACTGTTTATGAACTTGTTTTCGGTTAGCATGTGAGCAAAACAGGCGGTTGCTTTGGCCTATGTAACACACGGAGTTCACTTTTATCTTTGAAGTTGCTTGCCAATTTAGCAATGTGTCTACTTAAGAGTTCACTTAACGACAATCAATTAACAGCCTCATTCGTTACACTCATCCATCTTTAATCAACTCACAAGCAAGCGTGATTAAGACATACTCTGTAATGTAGAGGGAACTCAGCCCCATCTCACAGGGCAGATTGATTGTCAATTTATTTAAATTACCGCGCTACCCCTGAGAATGGAACCCGGCAATAATGAATATTCAGTTAGAATGTTTAACCTCTATTGAAATCACAATCATCCATTGAACCGATTTGGATGTATTTTAGAGCGGAAAGAAATTATTTTTCTTAGTTATTGCTACCCGTCACTGTCTAAATAAGTCCGTTCCAGTAACCGATTAAGGGTAGGAACAGTATCCCATTCACACAAACCTGGTAATTACATAAACAATATAATGCTCCTGACATTATGACCTCTGAACTGCAAAGGTCAACCAATAAGTTGGGAACCAGGGGCCTGATTCATTAAGGATCTTAACTTAAGAAACTTCTTATTTCAGTCTCCTGGACAAAACCATGTTACAATGCAAGGGGTGCAAATTAGTTTTCTGTTTTGAACAAAAGTTAAATACTGACTGTTTTTTTTCATGTAGCACACAAATATCAACTTTAAATTTCAGTGTACAAATAAGCTATCAAGTATTTGTGTGCTACATGAAAAAACAGTCAGTATTTAACTAATGTGCAAAACAGAATACTAATTTGCACCCTTGCATTGTAACATGGTTTTGTCCAGGAGACTGAAATAAGAAGTTTCTTAAGTTAAGATCCTTTATGAATCAGGCCCCAGAGGTTTAAATACTTTGATTTGTCTAAACATCACCACTATTCTGATGAAGCAGGTGGGACACCTACGAAACGTGTCAAAGTATTGATTTGCGAATTCATCCAACATTAAAGAACTGGTTCTCTGTTACAGTACAGCTTACGTTTTATAGTATCAGCCGGAGAGGTCAACCCACAATTAGCCAATCAGAAGCAACTAGATAGTGCTGCTGATAGTCATCATTATGATGTATCGTTGAACCTACCTTCCAGCACTCATCTGACTCGTCTCTCAATCACATGAACACGACCTTACTGTACCCGACCTACTCTTCCCCAAACCCTGACTGCTCCCGTTCCGCCTCTCCAGGAATAAGTGGAAGTAATCAACGATATGCAGTATTCTGGATACGTAGAAAAATATATACGCAATATATGTGCTTACTTACTCCGTAGCTGACGGACAAAAATATTGGTGTTCGTCAACTCTGAATGAGCTGCTTAATGTGCATATTTTTTTCTTAGAGGTACAATTCTGTTAATATAATTTACATTGCTTTTTCTGCAATTTAGATAAGTGATTGGACTTCTTTTCCGGTAAGTGAAAAATATATGTGTATCACAGTAAAACAGCTATTATTATAATATAACTATATTTATAACAATATTCCATGTGCAGTGTGTGGATATATTTTGTACATGACAGACGCATTTTAAATGGGAGTCCAAGCTAGAGACTAAATCACTGCAAAATTAATATTTACTAGCTCAGGTGATTGATAGTCTTTCACCTCCTCTAGACAAGAAGCTGTAAATGATCTAATTATCAAAGTCTTTTCACTCAAGGAATGAATATGAGATTCATTATTAAAATACCAATCGGTGCAAATCAAAAAGATTGATCACTTTTTGTTCCCAGTAGTATACTAGATTCTCGTTGCCATTAATATAAAGTCAGGAAAAGTGTTTACTGTTCATAGTAGAAAAACCACATTTAGCCGTCAAATAATTCAAGTTCAAACCCAGCAGTCCCACAGGACAAGAAACTATCACTTAAAGTATCTTTATCCATATGATCCAATGTGCTAGTATAATATGCTTAGCATACATTGAGTTACCGTTATCCCAAAAGGAAATCATTTTGCCTTGAGACACATTATTTACAGATGCAATCAATATTATCCCATATGGTATTTATTTTATCATGAACTATCATACTCTTATTTCATCTAGGAAGGGAACTTAGCAAGTGGTTTCAGGGTTAGCGTGAACAAACATCACTTTGGGGTAACATTGGCTCTACCTTTATGTACCGAGGTGTTCAGTGTAGTCTTTTGATATAATTAAGGTTTATATTTTTTTGATTTTCTTTGCTTTCATTTTTTTTTGCTCTGTAAATATATCTCTGCAATACAATTTCAGTGATACGTGTCTGTATTAGAGTAGGACCATCCTATTAGCAAAAGCGCCTTGGCGTGGCGGATGGCTTAAACATACATTTGCAAATGTGTGCAACAAAGACTTTTGCATTTTTATCTACAGTAGAAATGGCAGATCTGTTGCTGGCTATTGCAGTGGGCTGGGGGAAAAAATGTTGTGTGTATGTTCCTTGCAGGATAACCCCACCCTTTCAAGCACCTCTTATGGCCTATAAATTGATTTGAGCAGCTTCCACTTTTGTATTTGTCTGAGAGGCATGTTGGTGTCAGTAGCTGAGAGGGGGTACTGGCACTGAAATGCTGTTTGGAGGCTTCTGAGGTACCTCTTTGGTAAGTTGGCTCTCAATTTAAAAACACATATGTATGGCCCAAATATATGGGACTCTCATTGTTTAGAGTAGGACCATCCTATTAGCAAAAGCGCCTTGGCGTTGGTGGATGGCTTAAACATACATTTGCAAATGTGTGCAACAAAGACTGTTGCATTTTTATCTACAGTAGAAATGGCAGATCTGTTGCTGGCTATAGCAGTGTGCTGGGGAAAAAATGTTGTGTGTATGTTCCTTGCAGGATAACCCCACCCTTTCAAGCACCTGTTATGGCCTATAAATTGATTTGAGCAGCTTCCACTTCTGTATGTTTCTGTATTATAATTGTGGGTTTGGACATTCTTCTGACAGTTTAAGGAGAACACCCACCGTGTGTTTATTAAATTATGTCCTACCTCCGGATCACAAAGAAGGAATGAGCGGGTGTATGATATACCTGTCACTGGTGCGCATGGCATTGAAGTGTTCTTAGTGGAGGGGTATGAAGATGAGGGCGCAGGTCAACGTGTCAGAAATCCTAGACAGCCCCCCGTATCATGTTCGTGCTGCCGGCTCACGCAGAAAGTCCTGATTCCCCAACCAAAGTTGCCTGGTATGTAATCCCAAAATTGTATCTTACGGAAAAATGAGGACCCGAATGGGTTAGAATGCTTTTAAACGTCAGACTTGCAATTGCACCACAGCATTTTACTGTAAGGGTTAAACTTTTCCCAGAAATTTGAATGAGCCTGTGTTATGTAGGGGGAGGGATTTTGTTGCTCATACAGAGAATAGATCACTGACAGTTTTTCTCTTCTCGTCGGGATTCCCACCCCCCTCTCCCTGTTATGTGGTAGTATCTGCTATTTAAATTTTATATTATGTAACATGTGTTTCTATCTTATTATATCAGCTGTCTAATCCATGGGCACAAGATTTATGTTCGGCTGCAGAGGGCTTTCCCTTTCGCTCTAGTCTCTTCAGGGTCATTTGTGGGAGCGTGCCTCTGGGGCCAGAAGGGGCGGAGTCTTTCTGACGCCTTTAATGTGGCGCCGGGGTCCAGGGCCGACTGGCCATCCCAAGTTAATGTTTGGTATTGACTGGTAGCTGCTACTGCACTTGCTTTCCTTGCCACCATTTTCTTTCTTTCTTTATAAC
Source organism: Mixophyes fleayi (assembly GCF_038048845.1). Classification (NCBI taxonomy): domain Eukaryota; kingdom Metazoa; phylum Chordata; class Amphibia; order Anura; family Limnodynastidae; genus Mixophyes; species Mixophyes fleayi. The sequence goes on along the minus strand of NC_134407.1, from coordinate 14,871,360 downwards.
AAATTAAAACTGTGACCTTAGGGCGCCAAAAGTTATCACTGTGTCCGTGTCTTTATTTCTGGTTATTTAGCTTAATTGACAAGGTGAAGGGAGAAGGTTTTCAGGTGCTGTGGGGAGGATGTCAGTTATTGGCGTTTACAGCATTTAAACTTTTTGATTTGCATTATATTTGTTCCTATTTGTCCCTTGATGAGACAAATTGCAAAGTTTGTTCCCGTCTCGTCAAACCTTTTAAACTGAGTGATGTCAGGCTGGTGGGTGGAGCCTGATTATTGAGTTGTACAACCAATCGTGTAAGTGCAACGGAGCAATTGTTCCCAGTTGTAAAGCACTATGGAGCATGCTGGCGCTATATAAATAAATGTTGATGATGACGATGATTTGCGCCTTATACAGGAGTCATCTAGCAGAACAGCATGAGGGGATCTTGTGGGGGTCTTGGTTCTATTTCTTCTATTTAGGACATTACATGTCTAATTAAATCCCCTCCTTAAGTGTCAAATATTAAAACTTTCCGGCCGCCATCATTTTAATTTGAAGATTTTTCTTAGGTCAAGTTAATGTCTTCACAGCGAGAGGAAATGTCAGCACAACGGGGTTCAATTAATGTTCTCTATAGAAGAAGTTTGAGTCCTTAGTTTGAATGTTGCAGATGTCTCAGTTGTCAGGTTGTGATATTTTAATGTCGCGCTCTTTCTCCTTCCCTGTGATCCGGTCCTCGCTGAATCATTGCTTTCTGGGTGATTAATAAAGTTTTGAAGGTCGGTCTGCTTAGGCTTCTCCCAGCACACGTGAATACCTTTAAATTGTGAACAGGTGCTTAAACTCTCTAATTATGTTGTTAGCATAATGTGCGAATATCAGTTGTTCACCCCCTGGCCAGAGTGCCAAGGGTTACGTACACGCGGACGTTGAAAACTAACGCTGTACCCTGGGTAATTTGACATTGCTTGGGGGAGTTTCGAGACATATTCATTAACGTGTGTCTAAGCTGCGCCCCAGCTTCGTGTTCTGTATACTGTACTGGAGCTTTGACAGACGTTCCCATAGAACTTTATTGTATTTTACTGATCGTTAATGACTGTGAAGGCAACTTAAAAATCGACACAATACAAAGTGACGCAAAAACTTTTCAGAAAGTATCTGTGCACAGACCTATTGGAACTATAATTATATATTTGGACTCCCAGCATCAGAGAACATTTAATAGGTTTTGTTGACATGCGTTGAATGCCTGATACTAATGCCGCTTGTACGGGCACTTAAGTGCTCTTACATAGGAGATAAGCCGCATGCTTTGCTCTAAGGGAGAAAACATATCGTGCAGAAAATGCAGTGTGAAAGTTGGAGCAGGACCATAGGGAACTTTTTGTTTTATTTCTTCATCTGATTCTCCAATATACAAAATGGATAAAAATTGGAATAAAACAAGGTTTGGTTTGAATGGAGTTTTGTTTTATTAGCTTTATATTTTAGACTAAAACTAATTTGAAAGTGACTATTTTCTATCAAATATAATGCAAAACATCTGCAAACCTTCAGCTAATTAAAGGACTTCCACATTGTACCAAAAGTCATGGGGTAAATGTGTCAATGGGCAGATTTACTAAGAATCGAGTTTGGTGGCGGTTTTGAAATCGCCGTCCATCGCCGGCGGTTTAGTGATACAAAGCGCTGCATTTACTATAGGGCGGTTTGAGGCTTCAATTTAAAATGAAAAAGCTAAACCGCCGGGGGTTTGAATGAAACCACCATCAAAACCGTCATCCAAAAGACAGGACAGGACAGGTTTAATACCTGCTTCAGAATGGCTGGATAGCTGAAACAGGCTGTTTCAACTATTTTGCCATTCAGAACATAAGAGAAAGCAATATTGACATTTAAATTATTTTGGCAATCATTACTTATTTATTAAGGGGCAAAATGAAATGAATATTAACTTATGAGGAAAACAAAAAATAATTCTATCAAGGGGATAGAATTATTTAATTATTATATTATTCGGACAATATGTCATGACAAATTGTGCAACATAAATAATTATATTCACCATTAACAATTAGTTAATAACATTATATATTCACATTTCCCACATAATACAATGATATGTTAGTGTCCCCTTAAAAGAAAACTAAGTTAATATTAAATCAATTTTGTCCCTTAATCAATAGATAATGATTTTCCAAATAATTTAAATGTCAATGATACTTTCTCTTATGCTCTGAATGTCAAAATAGCTCAAACAGCAGCAGATTGATCAATCTCGCTCTCTCACAACCACCTCTTTCATTTTGGCCGTTTGGATGGCTGTTTTACGGCGGTTTTGAAAACCCCAGCTTAGTAAATCCGGCTATTTGTATGTTCATCATTGTTAAAATCGGGATGGCGGTTTGTAAAGTGGTGGTTTTGAAAAATGTAATTTCTGGCCGTATTGACGGCGGTTTGGGCTTTAGTAAATCCGGCGGTTTCCAAACCGCCTGAAAAATAGGCAAAACGTGGCGATTTGAGCAAACCGCCCTTTAGTAAATCTAGCCCAATGTGCACATTTAGCAAGTTGCCAATATCCGGCGACTTTGCAGGGAAAATTTTAGACGGCAATGGCTTTAATGCCTTTAAAGACATTGCAGCTTTAAATTTTCCCTGTAAAGTCGCTGAATATCGGCGACATGCAAAATGCATTGACATAGCCTGCCAAGTACTTGTGCCCGTTGTGTGTCCATTAGTAATGTGCTACATTACAGTGGGCACCTAACCAATGACAGAATAGGAGTAGATTACTCTTTCAGGTATTTCAGAACCTACTGTACATCTCTGGCCTCTGTACCTAGGTTGCCTAGTGGCCTCTGGCTTTACCCTGAAAATGAAATTTGTTCACAAACATGAGTATGAAATAACCACTGTTCCCCAAAGAAATAATCCATTTGTATTATATTCTATAACACAGGGCCAAAACAAGTTTAATCTCTGATAAGGGTAATGTGGTAGAGATCAATGTAACCACAAGATGAAAAGAAATGCAATAATAGTAATACAATATTGTTGTAGACAAAGATTATCAGAACAATGGATAATGACATTTAAAAGAACAATCAATGATGACAATAGCTGATAGCAATGCACAACAAAACAACAGTGACAACAGAATGAATGGCAGGTTCACAATGGCAGTAGCTTTAAACACTCAGTTATAAGCCGGAACTAATTCTAGGCTTCCTAAATATGGCTGCATATCAATCACTGGCTAATGTGAGTTTAAAAGAGGTGTAATCTTTAAATATACCTACTGGCGTGAAATACATATGGTGCAAAAGAATAATGCCAAGTCTCTTATTATTAAAGATGAAGAAGAAGATATCTCCCACACTGAAGAAGATAGGTATAAAGGGAGATTTAGTCCCAACAACGATCAGTATGATGAAGTGGGCAGAGCCGTAACTTAGAATTCTAGTGCCCTGGGGCGAGAAAGACAAGTGCCGCCCCCCTAGCCCTCAATTTTAACCAAATTAACCTAAAATATTCCGAAATTGTGCCCCCCTTCAGCGTTGCGCCCTGGGCGGTCGCCCCTGTCCCACAGCCCTAGTTACGGCCTTGGAAGTGGGTAATATACCCAGGATGTGGGATAATTGGTAGAGCACTGATTGGCCAAAAGGGGCCTTCATGACTCCTATTTACTTATTTACAATCCGCACTACACAATCACTTTGCACGTTTTTTTTGTGTGTTTGTGTTTTTTTCTCACATTTTTGGGGGGGCAGAAGGTCGGACCCTTATGGGCTACCATCCTGTCTTGATATCTCTGCTTACTCTCTGGCAATGACAGATTCCCCTTCTTGATAGAATTGCTACTTTTTTGGCAAGACTGGCAGCTCTCTCTCAAATGTTTAGCAACTCTCTCTCTGTCAAACATGTGACGGGTGCCTAGGGGGACAAAGTCACACAAATCGCAATCCCCTTCCCCACACCCCAGGTACTCACCCAATACTGAGGGACACTTGCAAAGTGAAGTTCAGTTGGTAATGAAGGATGTTCTCCGAAGATGATCACTTTGTAAACACAGGTAATCAGGAACAGTGCAGGAACAACTGGAACCTGGAGCCAAGAACTATCTTCAGGAGAGAAGTATGTTGTTCTGGCAATAAACAGATCTCAGCAGCAGGCTTAAATAGGATGTTTCAAACAACTATTGGCTGCACAGTTCATGTGATCACAGCTGCTGAATCTGGTTGGTCTGGAATGATCACCTGACTGCATCCAAGATGGCCACGCCCATGCAGCAGAACAAACAGTATGTGTTTGTTTACAAATGGAGATGTGAAGGACAAGAATGTTGGAGGCGACCAGGAAGGACCTGGGTAGCCGTGATATGACAGCGGCGGATGAGGTAAGTGCAGCTAAGACCCCCATGTATGACATTATCTGGCTGAAATGTGTGAAGTGCAGCCATTTACCCCAGAAGACGTTAACCCCAACCTGATCTTATGACAATGCATTAACAAATAGCTTTATATATGCTAAGCCAATAGTAATGGGTGTTAGTTATTGGATGTGATATTTGATACATTTTTGCCATTTTTAGCAAGTGTTTGTGCTTGGGTTGTTTCTCTTTTTGATTGGAATATGGACAGTATTCTGCTCTATACGAAAGGAGATGTAATAGATATTTTGTTGATTTAAATATAGCTCCTGTGTAATTTTGCCTTTGATCTGGCCCTCTCTATGAGACGTGAAGCTCCTTCTGGGGGATATATATAGTCCTTCTCAACTCCTGTGTATGTGTGTAGGGGTTAATGGTGGAATTGGAGTTCACAGCCCCTAGATATATGTATATACACAACTTTATAATGTGTCTTTTTATGTTTCATTTATGTCCTTTCATTAACTGAATAGCAGCTAGTCTGACGTTTCAGGGACACACTCAATCCAAAACATTTAAAATTTCATTCTCTCAAGAGCTTTCCGTTGTCTGACAGCAAATTGAAAGTAACTGAACAAGGCATTCAACCAACCAAGGAGGAAATGGATACAAGACAATGCCACCGTTTGACTTGTCTCTCCCTCTGCCTACTTATCTGTGTTATTTAGGAAAGCCAGATGGCAGCGAAGATATTAAAGTTTAACACAGGTGTCATAACAACTCAAGAAAATAGAGATCATTACAATGCCAACGAAATCTGCACAGGTAATTCAAGCCCCACATCAAGTATTGCAAAACAGAGCTCCCATCGCTGGTTACAAGTGAACCTGAACTATGTCCTCTCCCTGGGTGCCAGACTTCATATCAAATGAACGGGACTTGTCAAGATGTTGGAAATCTGCTAAGAGAATAGACATAAACTGTGCTAGTACCTGAGTAAATGCATTATTTTCATAAACTGAATGTAGGAAAATGGACAGTAACAGATATTATAATACTTATATATACAATAAAATCCGCAACTTATTTATTCATATCTGGTGATGGGACTGAATTTCACCTATCGTCATAATTCATTATTAAAACCTTGCTGAGGCAGTTTAGTATCGCTTGGCGATACTACCACAGATCAGTAAGGGTTAACTTGGCAGGGCCAATCAGAGCGGCTATGCGCATGCGGGACCCAGCTAACCGGATGCGCAGTGGTCTAAAAGCAGACTTGAGCTTTCAGTTCTGCTAATTAAAAAAACACTAAAAATTAATTCTTACAAAATCGATTAAAATATTTAAAGATTGCTGGCCATAGAAAAAGAAAATATTTTTTTATTAATTTTCTTCTGATATTGGTTAAATATAGAGATGCTCAGGCTCGGTTCCTTGAGAATAGAACACACCTGAACTTAGGGGATCTGAGTACTGAGCCGAGCCGGCTCGGTACTTTCGCGCGCCATCGGAATTGAAAACGAGGCAAAACGTCATTGTTATGTCGTCGGATCTCAGATCACGCGATTTTTTCATTCCTTTTTAATATCCAACATAACGGTGGGTGCGAGGTTGGGCGGGGAGGTGGGGCGAAGAGGTTGGGCGGGCCCAAGGACAATTCCATCTTGCACCATTTTTCTTTTCTGACACTGCTGTGTGCCAATGTGTCCTAGATGTGCTAGGAACTGCCGTGTGTTTGTGTCATTGCTCTGTCGCTTACCATCCAGCCAGGTCGCTGCAGTCTTTGTCCGAAAGTGTATGAAAATAATATTGTGATCTGTGAGGTGGTCAAAATTGATTGCAAATGACTTGAAATTAGTGTTATTGAGGTTAATAATAATGTAGAAACAAAAAAAATAGCAAAAATATGTGATTTTAGCATATTATAGAAAATTTTCTAAAAAATCCAAATCCAAAACCAAAACACACGAGGGCGGTTTTGCCAAAACCAAAACACGAAGCTAATCCAGATCCAAAGCTAAAACCAAATCCAGTTCACGGGGGTCAGTGAGAATCTCTAATTAAATAGGCTTCCCCATGCTTTTGGAAATTATTGCTGCTGAGATTCGGTCAACCTTTTGGCCGCAGGGGACCACCTTGATGTATAGGGCTAAACCCTTTCGTTGGTGAAAACACTTGTTTTTGACAGAGATAGAGCTTTTCGCTACTTAGTAAATAGACCCTCTAAGTAGGGAGTGATCCTACTTTCCCTTTGCTGTAGACACATTTTCAGCCGTACAAATAGTGCCCATCCTTAGCTTTCATTGAGTGTATAAACTGCCTTATCTGCAGCTTCAGTGTATGCTTCACAAGATCCTTTTTTCTTGTTGATGTTGACTGTTGTTTTGCTTCGTCTTCCATTGCAAAAAAGATCAAGCTAAACATACCCATGTATTTTCTTTTTTCAGTTGTACTATGTTTCACAGAGATCATCATAAGGGAAGTGTATCCTTTAGACAGAACGTAGTTAAAATCACTAGGGTGAGGGGTGTTAGTTATAGCCAGTTAGATTCTCCTATAGCCTGTTAGCCAATAAGACATGGGATGGGGTGTAGGCTTAGGTTTCCTTATATAGGGCAACTTGTCACAGGAACTGCCTCTCTGTTTCCGGATTCCTCTAGCCCACCCTGCAGTTTAGGGTTTATTTAGTTGCTGGTTATTGTTATTAGGTGGGAGAGCAGTGCAGTCGGTAAGTTTGCATATGGTGCTCGGGTTATCTTGTCATAGGTCACTACTCCCCCTTTTGGTTCGTGATGTCATCACATGTTTGGTCCGACTGTGAGGTGATCCTTGGCCAGTATGTTAAAGGTTATACTGGCGGTTATAAGGGGGTGTAGTCTTGCTGTTGGACAGATGTTTATCACCGGCCAATAGATAAGGTATAATCCTGGGTTGGTGGTACTATGGTCTGACCCAGTACCGTAACTAGACATTTTGGTGCCCTGGGCGAGACAGGGCACCGGCGCCCCCCCCCCCCCGTCTAAGTGGGAGTGGCATTTGACAAGTGGGTGTGGCCAACCTAATGTGTGGGTGTGGCTAGCACTTTACAGAGAGAGAGAGACTATCATTACTGGGCGGCACAGTGGTTAGCATTGCAGAATAACAGCAATTGTACTGTAAATTTGGCCAATGTTTGCTGCTTAAGGGACAAACTTTTTCAAGATCTGGAATGGTCTCTGTAAATTAGGGATAGTACTTTGAACCTAGGTAAGTTAGTGCAGCAAATTTTAAAGGATAGTCAACTTTTGGGGAAGTCACAACATTCACCTCTCTTTAACTAGTGCTTTTGGCATCAAATCAAATGTTAGCTTTAGTTTAGTAAGTTAGACATTCAGGCAGCCTAAAACCTCTCCATGTGGTACTAGCCGAGCAAAGAACTAACATGGAGACAATGAGCAGATTGACTTTTATGTGATTATGGGGGAAATCAAGCTCATTTTGGGGTCACACACATGACTATATCAGGGCATATTGCAGTTATTGCTGCTATTTTAACCAACCAACCTAAGCTACGTGATTTGCTCCACAGCAGTTGTGATGTTTTACGGCACACTTTTGCTTATCTGGGCTCTATATATTTTGGTCAAATCAAAAGTGAATCTAGAAACTGAGACCAATTGCCATTTTGTTAAAATTAACTATGCCATCAAAAAGATACTGAAATAATCCTGTAGGTGTCATATATAAAATTTGCCAAAAACATACCTGGAATAACTTGGCGCTTCTGCCCGCAGTGGAACAAGCAGGAAGTTCGGCATTCAAATGCCGGACTTCCTGTCAGTGGAACGCATATGCGTTCCACTGACAGGAAGTCCGGCATTTGAATGCCGAACTTCCTGCTTTCGGTGGAACGCACATGCGTTCCACTGCGGGCAGAAGCGCCAAGCTATTCCAGGTATTGAGGAATCGATTGTTGCTTGGGTATCGGGCAGCTGCGCCCCCTTGGGCTTGCGCCCGGGGCGGTCGCACCGCCTGCACCGCCGTCGTTACGGCTCTGGTCTGACCTTTCCACCGTTATTGGTTTTGTTGTAGCTGACTGCCCTGCTCTCGTCCACCTTTCGAGCCGTTACCTTCCTTTTGGTAGGTTTAATAAATATATTTTATTCCAACGATAATTTGGTGTCCGTGTCTTTATTGGTTATTATTATTATTTAAGTTTTACTTCTCCTATGTGCATTTTACAGCCTCAATTTTGTTTCCCAAAACGTAATTAAGCTGAGCTCTTCTTTGATAAAAAACAATTTCACATATTTAGCTACATTTTAAACTGTCCCATTTACAGTTTACAATGTAAGATCACCAGATTATAGGAAATGACAGACTACAATTCTTTTAAGTAATATTTGAGCAGATTGGTAAGTAATCCTTGCCTCTCTAGATGAACTACAATTCCCAGCATCCCTCACTCTCCCACCTGAATCCTCTGCTAGGACTTCTAACTCCATAGTTAATTGTGCAGTACCTGACTGCTTTATTAATCCCACTTGAATTATAAACTCCATAATCTATAATGGGCAATTTCCCGTTGCAGTATAAAACCTAAAAAATGCTAATATATGTATAACCTCCTGTAAACCCAAATAATTTATACTAGAGGGTTCATTACCCCATATATATTATACCATCTCAATGAATCATCGGCATTCTAAATCTTTAATTCCTGTAATTTATTTATCACATTCCCAATATCCCTAATGACTTGATATTGTACCATAAAATCTTTGTTTCTTACCTATAAAACATTTCAGGAGTAAGGAGTAAGGAAAATGTATTAATCAGAAGAATACACAGTATAACACAATCCACATTGTCCTCTTTGCTTCCATTTTAACGAATCTAAACATAGAAAATATCTTTAATAGTAACAAATGGTCCAGAGTTGTGGTTTGTAATAAGTAGATTGTGTTGATGCAAAGCATTCCATTATTATGGATTTTATATCCCATTTCCAATTACATCTTATAATTCAGGATTGCAAATGATGATAATGGTACTTTTCATCAAGAGAATGACAATTTTTAACTCTGCTAAACAAAAAACCCGTAAGACAAAGGATTCTTGTAGATCCAGCAGCAATTCAGCATAGGATCACTAGAAATAATTGCTAGATAAAAATTGTAGAGATGTTTCTTTGTTTCATAGTTATTAAAGATTCATTTTTAAAAATGTTACTTTTTTTTAAAGCTCATTCACACATATGCTGGAAAAATGGGTAAAACACATGAAAACTAACACACTCACACACTTTAGATCCATTTTACTGTTGCCTTTTCCATGTGTCGCACTTTTACCAATACAATATGCTGTGCTGGTAGAGTGTGTTTAAAGCATGAGAAATCTAAAATCTAAAATTGTAAACATGGCGTCAACATTTTGGAAAACAATGGTGGAAACAAGCACAGAAAAAAAACTATTTTTCTTAATTTTTAATACAGTTTTCAAGCATTAGTTAGTGGCTTAAAAAACACCATAACATTGCGTAGGTGTAAACAAGACTTTAAAGATACTGTAACCTCAAAATAATTAAATGCATTTGCTTATTTATACCTAGCACAGGGGAATGTATAGTGGGTATAAAAAATATTCCCCGGGAATTTCTACCACACAACTCAACTCTAAAGCTTTTTTTTTTAATTAATGGGGAAAAAAACGGGTTGGGTACACTTTACCTATTACCATTATTCCGACAAGTTTAAGGCCTACGAATAAAATCCGAAATTATGAAAAACCGATGTGAAAATAAACAGACTTACCTTCAACCCGACGCTGGATATCTCCGATGAAAGCACCATGCTGACAGCAAGTGATTCTGATTGAACAAGTGTTCGACACTGCAGAGTGACGTCATCTTGACATCTGTCAATAGACATTTAAAGCGGCAATGTCAGGTTAAGTGTTTAAACACTTAACCTTAGGGGTCCCAACAACTTCCACCTTGCACCTTCCACCTTGGGACCTTATCTCTTTTGAGTGGATGACAATATTTATATATTGGCTGATATGGAGAACGCTGCACCAGCGGAGGAGACGGCTACTGGAGCCATTAACATTGCAGCAATACCCGACAGCATTTTTCAGTGGCAGAATCAACTGCTTTGTAGGTTGTCTGCTAACGTCTCATGCTCACCGTTACTAGTCTGCAGAATTTTGCTTCAACTTCAGATTAGAGCATTCGGATAACGGAATGCCATTACTGGGATCCCCACAAGTATACTATGTTTCCACATTGAATGGTGCTATTTAATACAGTATAACATAATATAAGAAAGGTTTTAGGATTTTTGGGACAGTATTAATATTATTATTATTATCGTAGATTTGTAAGGCACCACAGTGCTCCACAGCGCCGTACACAAGGGAAATCAGAACATACATAAAACAGGGACATACAAGGCAGACAAAATAAATGAAAACAAAGGGTATGGAGACCCTGCTCATTAGAGAGCTTACATTCTAAGTGGAAGAGGGCGCAGCTGAAACAAGAGGAGCGAGTGTGGCTCAGAGTGGAGATTGGGACAGCTGTAAAGGTGTGGTATTAGTGTGCAAGCGCGGGCTGGGAGAGGGATGGCCGGGGGGCACACAGGCGGCCGCATCATATGACAGGGGATGCGGACACGGCCGCATCCCCTATCATGTGATGCGGCCGCCTGTGCGTTGACACGGCCGCATCTGATGTCATCAGATGTGGCCGCGGGGGGAAAACTATGTTTTTTGCATCCAGGGGGAGGCCGGCCCTAGTAGCCGTCTGACCCAGCGACCCGGGGGGCCGTTGCCCCCCTGCCCCACGGGCCAGCCCGCCCCTGTTAGACGAGACAAGAAGCAGATCAGAGGTAGATTTAATAGGGCGGGAGGGAGAGTATTTTGATATGACATTTGTATGTAGGAAGGGGTGGTGTTGCTGTGGTCTTTGTGGGAAAGGGTGAGTCATTTGTATTGGAGGACACAGGGGGCCAGTGTAGGAATTTGCAAAGTGGTGCAGTAGATGTGGAGCGGTGAGAGAGGAAGTTCCAAAGTAGTTCCGAAGTTCACATTGCCTTGGACTATTATATGATCCATGACGTGGTCCCTTATTTTTGACAGCAGCTATTTGTGCTTTTACAGGTTACATAATTGTGGTGTAAATTCTTGTAAATATGTCAGATTTTTTAAACGCCCTGCACTTGTATCAATAGTGTATGATTTGCAGTATTGGTGTTCTTTCAGAACTCTAATAAAATAGATCTGTTTTCGTGAATTGTGATTGACTTTATATAATTTATATATATAATTATATATTTATTTTTCACATTGCACTACTGGTCAAATGAACGCTGTATTGTGTTTTTCTGTTCGATTTTCTACCAGTGTGGAGGATTGCAGTCTGCTTTGACCCTTTTGCTTGTGTAGTATATTGTTTGTTACGCCTATTTTCAAAGTTTTTTTTTCCATTTCTATTTATTGACGTGCAATTTATTGTGATGGTATTAAGAGACTGGGAAAAGGCCATCTCTATAATTAACAAGCTCATCAATAGGTCTTTCCAGTAACATTAATCAAAAATGAATAACACAAATAACATAAAAAAGCCCAAAAAATAGGAGTAAAGAACTAAGTTCAAGATTAGACATAAAATAAGGCTAAACATAACCTAAAATTCAAGTCCGATCAAAAATGTTGCAACAAATGAATGAACAAATTAATTTTTCATTTGGGATGTTATTCACATTTCAATTGATTTACTGAATTGCTAGTGTATTATGCAAGGGGGAGAGACAGGGTGGTAATAAACACAAAGTGCAGAGAGCTATGTTAGGAGGGTAATCGATAATTCTTATAAGTGCCTAAGGTTGTACCATTTGTAGATTCGATAAAGAGGTTTATGACATCAGCTGCTCATCCATAGACTATATACAGGTCCTATTTTTGATAAAACTTCGTTATTCCACTTTCTATATCACGAAGGGTTGCCCTTCTGTCCATATAGAATGGGTCTGGTAGGTCAGTTAGTTAGCAGATAGGAGTGATTCAGGGTCTCGTCTTATTCTTAAATGAAAGCTGTTATTAGTAAAACCTATAACTATGTTCCAAAATGTGTTCATTTTCTGCAGCTGCAAAGATTGTAGTGCAGATTTGCCTTCTGGATTTTACATTTTGAGCACATCCCTGTTTTCCCCTCCAACCATGTGCTTACGCTGGGATTGGGATTAATAAACTCTGTTGATTACTTTTATATGAGCTTCCTATAACCTGGCAGAACTGAAGGATTTCAATGTGACTTCAAAGCGTTTTAGAAAAGATTTGTTTGAGTGGGGATGTTCTTTGGAGGAACGATTCTAGAATGTCCGAGGCTTGTAATGTAGCATTACTCTTTAATTAGAGATTACATATTACATATAACATTGATTGTTAGGGATATTTATCTTCTATGTCAACTGTTGGAAGCTATACATAGTTCCCCCTGGATTAAATGTCTTTTATTGACACTCTTATGTATTCATTTTTCCAATTTGGAAATGTAACATATTCTAGGTTTGAGCTAAATTCTAGAATCCCCCATATTGGAATATATCTAGTGTATCCCAATAGTTTTATAATACTTTTTATTGATCTGTCATGGGCCTCCACGCTACTGATGGCAGTCCGCTTGTCTTCTCTCTTACGCATCCCGGCTGTTGCCCTGGCAGCCGGGACGTCACTTCCGGTCTGAGCATCCCAGGCTATTGCCAGGACAACCAGGATGCTCTCTCTCCACTGCCGCCACAACCTGTCAAACAGCCAGGTCCGTGCGCTGTGAAAATTAAGTAGCCACTTCCTAAGGCCTATTTGTGCAGGGTTCAGCCCTGTTTCTGTATTGGCTTATAGAACTATTTAAGGCAAGGAGGGCATAGACTCCCTGCCGGTAACAGGTTCTGCGCTTCGCATTGCTGACCAGCTCCAAGTTACCTGCTACACTCTCTGCTCTATTGGACTGATATTTGTTGTGACCTTGGCTTGTTTTTAGACCCTGCTTCTTTGCTGATAACCCTTGACCTCTAACTGAAATTTCAAATCTCCTTGCCTGCTACCTGCTATGACCTTTGGCCTGACCCCATTTACTCGGCTTGCCACAGGCCGATGACCCTTGGACTGTACCTGGACTTGTCTCTGATACTCCGGTCACTCATCCTACCACCTGCACAAAGGTTTCCAAACATAAGCTCCTACTACCTAAGTCCTGGTGGCATCTGAGTACTTGTGAGCAAAACTAGCGGCTGCTATAGGTGACCTCAATCGCTAGTTCAAGGAGTTCATGTTTGGGATGCTAGCCTAACAGGATCCAGGCTCTATTTTGGGCTGAGAGATCTTGGGAGGTGTAAAGGTGCAGTGGGTGAGTAAGGATGTAGAGTTTTCATCCCAGTATATTATTGGTGAAAGGGTTTTGGTTTAAAGGCCAGACTGAAATGTATCTACATAGTCCTACTCAGTTAAATGTCATTATTTCCGGGAAGTCTATACCATTCTGTTGTATGCCTAGAATTAATTTACTTCTGGTCTCTTGTTTTGCCAAGTTAATTTAGAGAGTAGCTTTGTACACCAGTAGGTGTCTGTCTTGGTTAAACTGAGTGGATTATCCCATTTGGATGGAATAAGATAATTTAGGAAAAAATTATGCTCTTATTAACAGCATTCATTCCCAAGAGCGTTAATGGTGCTTCCTGCTTACCAGGATTTTTGAGATTTTCTCTACAACTGGGGAGTAGTTAAATTTTAAAAAAAATTGTATTATAGCCAGGATGCAGATTCCTAGGTACCTAAGCTTGGTTAACGATCATTTTAACTAAGATGTGATTTCCCAAGAACGTAGATATGATCTGTGCCTGACAAGGGCATTAATTCAGATTTATTGATGGTTATTTTAAATCTGGCGAAGAAGCTGAAAACATTGATAGTATCAGGATGGCCGGGATTTAATTAATAGGGTCAGCTATCATTAATACCATGTCATCTGTGAACAATGCAAATTTATTTTCGCATTTTTCTAATCGAATGCCCCTATATTTTTTTTATTGTTTCTCAGTGTAACTGTCAGGTCTGCTACATTTTTATTGCTGTTAGGCTAGGTACACACTGACCCGATGATTGCACGAAAGACCTCCAATCAGCCAATAACCGAGCGTTTGGTCAGATATGGTGTGAGTGTGTATAGTGCCACGATGATCTAAAGTCGTCCCAAAATGCCGATCATCGTTTCATTTGGTTGGTCGTACTGTTTAATATTTTCCAACCAATCACCGACCGGTCGTGTAGTGTGTATGCACTCATGCTCACGATCTCCATAGAGTTTACAGAGTCGGGCTCTTTTCAGCCGATGCTAGCTCAACATTTCCAAAACTGATCTTATCATCTGTCCACCATCTAGCATCACATTCTCACCTCTGACCTCCCTTAAGGATTATGGTGTCGGCCGCTCCCCTGTTTCCCATGCACGCTGCCTGGAGTTCATCATTGACTACGCCCTCAATTTCACTCCACCATATCCAGTCCCTTGCCCATTCCTTTCATCTTCATCTTTGCAACATTATCAAGGTTCACCCTATCCACTCCCTGGAGTGCACCAAGACAATCATCTACTGTATGCTATTGTAACCTCACATCTTGATTATTGCAATTTTCTCCTCTTTCCCTTGAAATATGTGGCATTGTGACTAATCTTCCTCTCCCTACATTCTTATTCCACCTCTCTGCAAAACCCTCCATTGACTCACCATTCCCTCCAGAGTACAATTCAAGTTGCTTACCCAAACTTGTACAGCACTCTTTAGTGCCAACCCTTCAGACATCTCCAACCTTGTCAAGAAATATTCCACTACTCGCCTCTCCTCATCGCCTATCACCACCTCACACACCTTCCTTCAGGACTTTGTCCGCACCACTCTCCATATTTGGAACTCCTTGCCCTGCCCAATCAAACTGGAATGTTTCAAACACTCCCTCAAAACTCACCTATTCACGTTTGCCTACCTGACCCCATCCTAAGACAATTCCCTCCTCACGCTCCATCTTCCCATTTCACTCCACCTCTATCGCCTCCATTTACTACTACTAATCTCTTAACTCTCTGCGTCAAGAGAGAGCAGTAGGAACTCATTTTGCGTTTTAGCAAACAGTTCAACTATGTTCATAACCCTGCGTGTGTTGTCGAATGCTTGTCTAGCCAACACAATAGGGCTCAAACGTTGTCAGTTAACTTGACAAAAAAGTTAATGTCAGTATTTAATAAAGCAATTGGCCTATAATTTTTGCAACCAACTGAGTCCTTACCAAGTTTGGGAATTGTAACTGATTGAGCCTCCAGCATTTCTTTAGGGAAGCTGCCACTTTTTGAGGTTGCGTTAAAGAGATTTGTCAAGAGAGAGGCTAATTATTCCCGGAAGGTTACATAAAAATTATTGATATCGTCATCTGGGCCTGGCACTTAGTCTTTTGGCAATTGTATAATTACATCCTCAATTTTTTAACATTTGGAGATTTTCTCTGTTAAGTGTAGGAAAATAGAGATCCTAGAGGAATGCTGGAATAGCTTCCTCTGATGGTTGGGGGGGGGGGGGGGTGGGATGTCTCTATAAAATGTATGATTGTAGAGTTTAGCATAATAATTGCCTTTTCAGATGGGTTGTAGATATGTGTATCTTGGGTATCAGTAAGGGGGTAATGTTTTTGCAGTCATTTTGTAGTTGAAGCTAGTTCTATTTTGAGGGTTTTAAAAGGATGATTTTGGTTTTGAGTTTCTAGTTGGGAACGCTTACCTTTTAAGTCGGATTGTGTTTTGGCATATATTGTTTTCATGTTAGAGCTTGTTTGTATTGCTATACCTCTGAGTACACCTGTTAGAGAACACCAGTAGTTAAATATAGAGGTGTCCTCTGGCTGATTAGTCTGCGTAAACAGTTCTAGAGCCTCGGAGATGGCTATTTTGGATTCTAGGGAAGATTAGAGAAAATTTGGTAATTCCCAGGGACTTGAGAGGGATTTTAGTCTGTTTATGGTTCCAGATCCATTCTAGGGGGTAACGGTATTAACCTCCAATATTGGGCAACTTTGCCGGCCAAATTTAAAATGGCAATTTATTTAAAGGCAGGTTGTGCCTTCAAACACATTGCCGACATAAATTTTGCCTGCAAAGTTGCCAAATATTGTCGATTTGCTACAATCGGAGGTTAATTCATTACCCCTAGGGGTGCATGATTGGACCAGATAATTGGCAAGATTGTAATGGATTTGGTATGTTGTATTGTCTATTTATCTAAAAAAATTAGATCAATCCTGAAGTAGGAATTATGGACATTAGGAAAAAAAAGTATAATCCCTTTCAACTGGGGCATAAACCCACCAATACTGTAGAGATCATATTCAGCTAAGAGTATTGTAAACACTATAGAGGGCAGAGAGTTTCCAAAGGAGGTATTAGTTTTAAGAGTATGTGTTGTGTCTATTTTGAGGTCAAGAATTAGGTTAAAATGATTAAATTACCATTACTTCCTTGTGTCAGTCCTCACAAACTTCTCTAAGTAAGGGAATCTGACTAGAGTTTGGAACAATACAAGTCAGTTCTCTTTCTCCAATATCCCTTTTATAATAGGACCTTTGTTTTTTATTATGAATTTAATATTGTAAATCCTTTCAAATCAGAAAATGAACAGAAATGGCATTGACAAAACAATTGACAACATTTGAGTGCACAGCCTTTGGCCAAAATAACTGTTATCACCCACGTCCTAAAGTGGTGGATGAGCTGCCGGCACCTCTGTACTGCCAGTTCGGTCCATTATTTGTGTGCAAATTGCTCCAGTTTTCACAACTACTGTTTCCAGATCTCTCCACAGATGTTCTATGGGGTTTAGATCTGAAATCATTGCTGGCCACTTCCAACAGTCCAGTGACTTCAACCTTTCCTGGGTGTCTTGTAAAGTATGTCTGTAGTTGCAGCTTTCTGACACTGAGTACAATGTCGTGCAGCTATAGAGCCTGGTAATCTCCAGATTTCATGATGCCATGGACTAGTTCAAGACACCCAGTGCCAGATGTAACACACTGAACCTCCTCCATGTTTCTTTGTGGGGGAGGTGCTCTTTTCCTTTTGCTTTCTGTAAACATAGGGATGATGTTTTTGTTTACCAAAAAAACCTCTAATTTGGACTCTCTGTCCTCTGGATATTCTTCCAGAAGTAATTTGACTTGTTCGGGTGTGTTTTGACTAAGTCCAGTCAGGCCCCCTATCATTGAGCTGGTTATGGAGGGCGTGAGTTTAAACTGTTGTATATGTCTTTAGGTCAACTTGAATCTGTTTGGCAGTCAATCTAGGTGCTTTCTCCACCATTCAAACAATCTTAAATCAATTTTTTTTCTTTCAGGGAAGTTGGCAACAATATAGGAAACCAAACCTCCTAATAACATTACATACTGTGGAAACAGGACCATCAAGATCTCTAGAGGTTGATTTGTAGCCATGAGATTGTTCATCTTTGGATACAATCTCTTGTCCGACCTCCTCACACAACCCTCTAGCTTTCTTGCTTTTCTCTATGCTCATTGTAGTACACACAGTGACACATAATAGGAGAACGAGTTATTTTCTTTATTCAAGCTTGTTTAATGCGTGATTTTTATATTGCAGGCACCTGCTGCCCACCAGAGGTGAGTGCAGTTCCAAAGTGAAGAAGAATCATTTACTTTAATTCTAATTGTTTTTAACTTCTTCTAAAAGGTGACAATAATTTTGTCCAGACCCTTTGAGAATTCTGTTTGGAATAAGCTATGATTTAGTCTTTTTTTTTTTCCTTGAAGAAATGGTGCATTAGTAGAAAAAACTTCAGGGATGCTAATATTTGTGGCCATGGCTGTATAGGAAAATAAAATGCATTGTTTAATCTTATGGAGAATTGTATTGCAGCTCTGTTAAAGTAAGATTAACAAAAGGGAATAAGCAACTCCATTACAAATGTACTGGTTGTACCACACACAAATGCACTTAGTTTGATGACTATTAATATACTATATAAGAGCAATGAACAGTGCCCTGATTATTGCTCTGATGCAGTTATCATACCACGAACTGCGTTAGATGATTGAGGCTTTAAACCCACGCAAACCCAGATAAGGCCATGGTCGGGAATTGAACTCATGACCCCAGTGCTGTGAGGCAGAAGTGCTATTTACTTAGACACTGTGCTGCCTAGAGGCGAACGCAGGATTTAGAAGGGGGGGTTTCCGCCCCCCCGGGAAAAAAAAAAATAGAGCGCAGCAGCTCCATTTCAGCGAGTCTGAATTCTACAGCAGCCGCGGCGCTGTCAAGAAGCATCCGCGGCAGTGCTGTACTATACTACAATACAGCACTGCCGCGGACACTTCTTTGACAGCGCCGCGGCTGCTGTGGAGTACCGTTGGTTCCCGGAGGGGAGGGGTTTCTGGGGAACCAGAAACCCCCCCTGCGTGCGCCACTGCTGCCCATATATAATATAATTTATTGCTATAGTTGTCACATGATGTCACCATCAGAGTACACTAACATTGTTACTGTATACATACAGATATTATGTGGCCTCAGAGGAGACTGTTTACACTTAAATTACGGACGGATGTCTCGATTCAACAAACTCATCAACAGTTATGATCACCAGCGGATCTGATGTTCTTTACACCATTGAACAATGATGGATCAATATAGTAATGTGTTACCTTTCAGGGTTCATATATATATATATATTAGGGATGTGCACCGGCGACTTTTGAGGTCTCGTGTTTTGTGTTTTGGATCCGGATTTTCGTTATTTTTGAGGTTCGGATTTGTCTCGCAAAACACTTGACGAAAGGTCTCGGTTCGGATTTAAGGTATTGGATTCGGATTTTTTTTGAAAAAAACATAAAAAGTTTAAAAATCAAGTTTTTGGGCTTATTTTCACTCCTAGGCTATTATTAACCTCAATAACATTCAATAACAAGCATTTCCACTAATTTACAGTGTATTCTGAACACCTCACAATATAGTTATTAGTCCAAAACGTTGCAACAAGGTATCTTTCTGGACTGCGTAGAGGAGTGGGTCACCACAATATATTAAAAACCCTGAACTTTTATGAATCGCACCAATAAATGTACCTGGACTGTGTAGAGGAGTGGGTCACCACAATATATTAAAAACCCTGAACTTTTATGAATCGCACCAATAAATGTACCTGGACTGCGTAGAGGAGTGGGTCACCACAAGATATATTAAAAACCCTGAACTTTTATGAATCGCACCAATAAATGTACCTGGACTGCGTAGAGGAGTGGGTCACCACAATATATATAATAAGAAAACCATCAACTTGTTTGATTCGCACCAATAAATGTACCTGGACTGCGTAGAGGAGTGGGTCACCACAATATATTAAAAACCCTGAACTTTTATGAATCGCACCAATAAATGTACCTGGACTGCGTAGAGGAGTGGGTCACCACAAGATATATTAAAAACCCTGAACTTTTATGATTCGCACCAATAAATGTACCTGGACTGCGTAGAGGAGTGGGTCACCACAATATATTAAAAACCCTGAACTTTTATGAATCGCACCAATAAATGTACCTGGACTGCGTAGAGGAGTGGGTCACCACAAGATATATTAAAAACCCTGAACTTTTATGATTCGCACCAATAAATGTACCTGGACTGCGTAGAGGAGTGGGTCACCACAATATATTAAAAACCCTGAACTTTTATGAATCGCACCAATAAATGTACCTGGACTGCGTAGAGGAGTGGGTCACCACAAGATATATTAAAAACCCTGAACTTTTATGATTCGCACCAATAAATGTACCTGGACTGCGTAGAGGAGTGGGCACTGGGCACCACAATAAAATATATAAAAAACCTTCAACAGGTCTGCATTACACTACACATACGGCTGCTCCTCCATCCTCTCCATCATATACATGTTGGAGTTTTAGCGTGTGACAACCTCTTGTTTTTGATAATGTCAGTGCATTTGGAATATTTTTCAATTTGCCCCACACCACTGAATGTACTTTATCTATGATACGCATCTATCTATCTTGACTGCGTAGTGTGGTGGCCCCGGTACACAATTTGGTACCGAGGCCACAATATAATTAAAAAACCCTCCACGTGTCAGAATTCCACCAAACAAGTATCTGGACTGCGTAGTGGGGTGGCCCCGGTACCCAATTTGATACCGGGGCCACAATAAAATAAATACACCCTCCACGTGTCAGAATTCCACCAAACAAGTATCTGGACTGCGTAGTGGGGTGGCCCCGGTACCCAATTTGATACCGGGGCCACAATACCTCCTCCAAACATGCTACAGACAATTCGTCATTGACAGACCCCAGACAGACAGGGTCGTAGTGTTATTGTTTGACTTTGTAAACCCAAAAAAATGTCCCTGTTGCACTTGCACATAGTCGTGCAATGAAGACTGACTTTTTCATTTAAAGGCACGATCTTTCAAGTGTAGTGTTTGTAAGTCTAAGTCATATTATACTTTTGGTAAAATTGGTTTTTTTTGTTCCTCTTTATGGTAATTAATTAGTAATAGAATTAAAGTAGGAAATAGAATTAAATAGAATTAAAGTAGGAAATAGAGTGGTATAGAGTTGTAGTGTGGTATAGATAGAGTGGTCCACACAATATAATAATAAAACCCTCAACTGGTCTGAATTCCACCAAACAAGTATCTTGACTGCGTAGTGTGGTGGCCCCGGTACACAATTTGGTACCGAGGCCACAATATAATTTAAAAACCCTCCACGTGTCGGAATTCCACCAAACAAGTATCTGGACTGCATAGTGGGGTGGCCCCGGTACCCAATTTGATACCGGGGCCACATTACCTCCTCCAATTTCCAAGTGTAGTGTTTATAACATCTTAACACTACACTAATTCTAGCACGTCAAAACCTCTTGTTTTAAATAATGACAGGGCATTTAACTTTTGATTTAATTTATTGAATTTGTTGGCATTTTCTTTTACTTTTTGAACATGGCAAACGACTGTTGAATGGTCACATAATGCCAAAAAAAAAGTTGCAAGATGGAATTGTCCTTGGGCCCTCCCACCCACCCTTATGTTGTTGAAATAGGACATGCACACTTTAACAAACCAATCATTTCAGCGACAGGGCCTACCAAACAACTGTGGCTGAAATGATTGGTTTGTTTGGGCCCCCACACCAATAAAACAATTCATCTCTCCCTGTACAAACTAAACAGGCTCTACTGAGGAAAGATGTCGTCCTTATCCTCAACCTCTGATTCCTCTCCCCCTACAGTGTGTACTTCCTCCTCCTCACACATTATCAATTCGTCCCCGCTGGACTCCACAACCACAGTCCCTCTGTACTGTCTGGAGGGCAGTGCTGTACTTCATTGAGGAATTGATTATTCATTTTTATAAACATCATTTTTTCAACGTTGTGAGGAAGCAACCTCCTTCGCCGCTCACTGACCAGGTTCCCCGCTGCACTAAAAACTCTTTCCGAGTACACACTGGAGGGGGGACAACTCAGTTAAAAAATAGAGCCAGTTTGTACAGGGGCTTCCAAACTGCCTTTTGGAGTTCTACCACGTCACTACCTCTAGTTAATTTAGATTGCAAGGCTTGTAAATATAAATACTTTGAAGATAAAAAAAAGCAGGCTGCACAGACTGTGGAGCTAGAAAGTGAAATTAAATGGACCACGTTACTTTGGTGGCTATCTATGCCCCCCCCCCCCCCCCGCCCTACACTTGTAGTTGAATATAAATAAAGCAGCCTGCATAGACTGTAGAACTAGCAATTCAAATATACAAAGAAATGGACAAAGGCAGTTTGGTATCTGTCTGCATCAGATCCCCTCTCCACTAGGAGTAAAACAGAAAACTTTTCAGCCGTTATATAATCTAGAATATAAATAGAAATTGAGAAATGCAATTTGGTATCTGTCTGCATCATAATCATCAACATCCTCCTCAGCGCCAGCTACATCAATATCCTCCTCCCAGTGCACAACATTCACACCTTCATTAGCCAAATCTGTAACTGGACTGTGGGTGATCCTTCCAGCATATGCAGAGGGCGTGCTGCAAATGCTGGATGGAGTCACCTCTTCCCGTACAGTGATGGGAAGGTCAGGGTTCACAACCAACAACACCCTTGGACTCGCCTTGGGGATTTGTGATGTCATCTGTTTAGAAGGCAGAGTTCTTTGCTGTTTTGTTGTTGTTGCTGACAGCATAACTCTCTTAAATTTTTTGTAGGGGGGGGGAGGAGGGCTTTGATCCTTGGGTGAAGTTGGACCACTAGTCATGAACACGGGACAGGGCCTAAGCCGTTCCTTGCCACTACTTGTCGTAATTGGCATATTGCCAACTTTACGTTTCTCCTCAGATGATTTTAAGTTTCTTTTTTTGCTGTTTTTTGAGAACTTGGGCTTTTTGGATTTTACATGCCCTGTACTAGGAGATTGGGCATCGTGCTTGCCAGACGACGTTGATGGCATTTCATCGTCTATGTCATGACTAGTGGCAGCAGCTTCAGCATTAGGAGGAAGTGGGTCTTGATCTTTCCCTACTTTATCCTCCAAATTTTTGCTCTCCATTATATGTAGCACAAGATACTGCAGAATGTGTGAACCTGGTAATATTGCAGTACCAATGGGCTTATACTGCAGAATTGGTTTTGCAAATTTTTGTTGTAATTAAAAAAAAATTAAATTTTTTTTTGTATTTTTTTTTATAACTTTTTTTTAATTTTTTAAACACTTGGGAATAGTGGGGAAATAACTATGCCCTTAGAAGCACAGAGCACAGGACACAGCACCACTGGACTGAACAGGACACGGCACAGGACCCAGCAGCACTACGGAACTCAGCAGGACAGAGCACAGGACACAGCACCACTGGACTGATACTGCAGAATGTGTGAACTTGGTAATATTGCAGTACCAATGGACTTATAATGCTGGATTGGTTTTGCAAATTTGGTTATAATTATTATATATTTTTTTTTTTTTAATTTTTTATTATTTTTTACTTTTTTTTTATTTTTTAAAAACTTGGGAATAATGGGGAAATAACTATGCCCTTAGAAGCACAGAGCACAGGACACAGCACCACTGGACTGAACAGGACACGGCACAGGACCCAGCAGCACTACGGAACTCAGCAGGACAGAGCACAGGACACAGCACCACTGGACTGATACTGCAGAATGTGTAAACTTTGTAATATTGCAGTACCACTGGACTTTTACTGCTGAATGTTTTTGGTATTTTTTAAAAAAACTTTTTTTTATTTTTTTAAACACAGGGGAATATTGGGGAAATAACTATGCCCTTAGAAGCACAGAGCACAGGACACAGCACCACTGGACTGAACAGGACACAGCACAGGACCCAGCAGCACCACTGACCTCAGAAGGACAGAGCACAGCACACAGCACCACTGGACTGATACTGCAGAACACAGCACAGCACAGCACAGCACAGCACAGCACAGCACAGCACAGCACAGCACTAAACAGCACAGCACTAAACAGCACAGAACTAAACAGCACAGAACTAAACAGCACAGAACTAAACAGCACAGAACTAAACAGCACAGAGGACCACCTAACACACCCTCCCTCTACCCTGATCAATGCCCGAGTGAAGATGGCGGCGACTAGCGGGGAATTTATAGGATCCGAGTATCGCGAGATCCGACAACGGGATTATGAGTCAGAGCCTCAGTTTCACTTTTGAATTTGGCGCCAATACCCGGATCTGTCTCGGATCCGACTCGGATCCGCAACGTTCGGGTGGGCTCGGATTTCAGAAATCCGAGCTCGCTCATCCCTAATATATATATATATATATATATATATATATATATATATATATATGTGTGTGTGTGTGTGTGTTTGTATATTCTTGTTTTTATTAAGTGATATTTTTAGAATACTGTTGTTGTTGTTTTTTATTACTAACAAATCACCGTTATTTATTATTTTTTCGTTTTCTATAAATTATTTATGTGTTTTTTGGATGTTTGTTTGCCCATTTATATGCTCAAAGCGCTGATCCATTTTATCTTTGTGGTTTGCACATATTGAGGAGGGGTGCAGCCTCTGGTTATAGCTGTGAGTACTATCCATTTTGAGCAACACCAGTTGGTTTATTTTGTTCCTTCATCTCCATTACTGGAATTGTCACTTCTGGAAAAACAATTTTCAAAGTGGCCCTTTCAGTCGATGTATTACCCCCATCTGGCTTTTTAGTTTATGAGGGTGGCAAATGCTGGGACATAATTAATATATGCAGACAAAATATTTCACACTGACTAGAGCTCATCAGTAAAGGATAGGGATTGTTATCTCTGAGATTGCTATTTACAGACAATGCTCCAACCTGAATTTAAACAGTTTGTACAAATTTCATCTTCAGGCTCCTCTCTGCTAAGGATGAGTATTGAAACTCTGCGTAACCTTATTATCTTTCCCAAGTGACATGCTCTACATAAAGGATTCAACTAAACCTCTATCCAGGTGATCAGGTGCAATTTGGGTTTGGATAATGATGATGGGTAACTCGGGCTATCTTCTCTTGAGCTTTAAGGCTTGGATGTCAGGCATGAAGTTAAAATAAGCATCAATATATCACTTTAGTTTACAAAACTTGCAACATTCATTCTGCTTTGATTGTGCTGAATTAAATGCGGGGTGGTGATTTATCAAACATTCTAAAAAGGAAAAGAGATGTTGCCCATAGCAACCAATCAGATTCTAACTATCATCTTATAGAATGTACTAGAGAAATGATAGCTAGAATCTGATTGGTTGCTATGGACAAACCCTCCACTTGTCATTTTTTGGAGGTTTGATCAATCTACCCCCAAAATGATAAAAGTTTTGTGTTTTCACAATAAAGCTTTAAGCACTTTTGGGCAGGGTCTTCATTCCTAATCCATTGGCTCTCATTGTATTTGTTTAAACGGCTGTGTACATTGTGAGGTATAATATCAATAAAGTTATATAACAAGTAATTTACATAATAGTTCTTGATTGGCCAATACAGATGTGGTATGAAAATCAACCAATTATATTTAATTCTTAAATTCTAATTCTAATTATTTAATTCTTTATCATTGGAATTATTAAAACGTTGATCCAGTAAAGTGTACAACAATCTCCGAGGACCTTCATGTGTCTAAGGGCTAGAGAACAGTTATCAGCATCCAATTATACTCCCCTCAGTCACTCACGTCATGCGTTGATCAGTGTTGTTCAGTGACTGAAGGTTTACAAACACTGTATATAAATCATGTTGACTCTGCAGGAAAAACAGTAACAATCCTCATCAATATCACCTGTGCTTCATGATTCATAGGTGACCTACGTCTCACCTCTAGTTACTGATACTGTGATCCTTATAGTATATAGCAGGTGTGGTAATCCCAACAGGGAAAATGTGTTTTTTTTCTACCGTGCCAAATTGACAAACCTATTCAGCGATGTATATTACAGCTCCTATCATGGTTTACTTCCTGGTCTCAAACCTGAGCTGTATGGAACGACAATTCTTGCCACAAATAATAATCTTATTATTATTATTATTATTATTATTATTGTTGTTATCTATTATTTATAAAGCTCCGCAAAAGGTCTGCAGCGCCGTGCATAAAATTTACAGTAGTATTCAATACATAGACAGCAATAATACATTACATAATACATTATTAAACTAAACATAATTATACAAAAACCAGACATCTACTAATTAGCAGTTTACACACATATAACTTGGTAATACGGATCAAGTTATTTATGGCATACTTGCCAACTTCTTCTAGTTAGCGTCCGGGAACTGCCGGGAGGAGATGGGCGTGCAGGGGGCGGTGCTCTGAAAATCGCATCATTTTGGACCCACCCCCGTGACAAAATGACGCAAACGCATATTTTTACAGCGGGGGCGGGGCCAAATGTTGCGATTCCCAGAGAATCGCAGCATTCTGGACCTAATTCTGCTCACTTCACTAGGAAGTGGGCAGATGCCGGGGACTGCCATACACTCCCGGGAGTCGGGGAGACCCATCCGGAATCAGGGAGTCTCCCGGACATTCCGGGAGAGTTGGCAAGTATGATTTGCGGGACAGTGAGTGAGAGTGATAGTTATGTCCAATGTAAAGTAGGCCTGGGTTCAGGAAAACAGGGCTAGGGAAACAGCCTACAGGTACAGAGGGTGATGGGATAGTAGAAGGAGAACACAAGGATCTTTTTGTTTTTTAATGTTTTGGGTTGTTTTGTTACCTTCACCCTAGGCTGCTATTGCAGACATGCACACAAATCCTTAGGGGGAAGGTAAGCATAGGTTGGGCTGGGGAGCGTGGAAGGACAAATACTTGGGAGATTGATACATTTGTTTTTGGGTGTTTTTTTTCTTCACTTTTATAAATGTGTTTATTTTACAATATCTTTTATTCAGTGCTTTCAAAGAACATATTTAAATCCTCAATAGTGAGAGAGGGGTCGAAAGGATCTTCACTGATAATAACAATATTGGATCTAGTGTTGTCTGGATCTCATAGCAATTTGTAGATCAATGTTACACTTGATCCAATACATACTTGCCAACTCTCCCGGAATGTCCGGGAGACTCCCGAAATGCGGGTCGGTCTCCCGGACTCCCGGGAGAGCGGGGAAGTCTACCGCATCCCGCAATTCCCTGGCCGAAATAATGCGATTTGCTGTGAATTGTGTCATTTTGGCCCCACCCCCCCACGACAAAACATAATTTTCTTTGCTGGGGGCAGGCCAAAATTACGTGATTGACTGCGCCCCGCCCCCTAGTCACGCCTCCTGCCTGGGATCTCCCGGACCTCACTGCCTGAGAGTGGGCAAGTATGATCTATGTTATAAGATCTATGTTATAAGATACGGACCTCAAACTGTTCTGCACGCCTAAGGTAACATCATGGGTAACCTAGCAACCGCCCGCTACTGCATGTAAAGTGCTCAGGCGCTTCCAGATCTTAGCACATTACTAACATTGCGGCTCAGTCATATAGTGCACACAGGGCCTGATTCATTAAGGAAGGCAATCTAAATGCAACTTGGGTTTTATCAAAGAAATTGCACATAACTTGCACGCGCATGCAGATGTAATGTAAAGTCCCATCAGAACACATGGGAGAAAATATTAAACACATTAACCCCACGTAATACTATAATCCTTAACAAAAATACATTTGAAAAATGCTTTTATTTTTTTTATCATTTTTTTTGCATGAAAGACATAAATGAGGATGTTCCTAATGCCCACTGTACAAATAATGCATTGTAGCTGGAACAAGTGATATGGCTAAAAAAAACACATAACTGAGAGATATCCAGAGCTTGAATTGTCCTCATGTGCGAACGCTCAACCTCCGAACGCCCTTACTGTACATTGCCTGCGATAGACCTCCCCTTCCCATCCCCTTTCCGCTGTTCAATTTGTAGGCAGTCGCAGGGGTCATTTGTGTGCGGTCATGAATATCACGCAGTTGCGTTCGCTGGCGTATGTAATTGTGATGCAAGACACGGCACGCAAATGGACTTTAATGAATCAGGCCCACAATGTGCACTTCAAATCACCTTGATTTTCCACCATTATTCCTGAATGTTCCACCCAGCACACATTAAGTTCCATGCCTCAGCTGTTAATAAATAAACTTTCTGTTCTTTCTATCCTAAAATACTGGTCGGTTTAGTTCTGGCTGTAATAAATCACAAGACTGCAGGACTGTCTTTATAACATGTATTCCTTTTGTGTGTGGGAAGGTTTTTATTGCATTGCTCAGATTGCATCTATAAATGTACGTCTTAGCCAAAGGCCTGTACTTTTAATGAGACGGCGGAGAATTGCGTTTGCGGGAGCTCCCTCCGCTTGTAATAAAACAGTCTCCAGTGTCCTCTGTGTGAAAACCTAATAAAGACAGTTGAAAAAATTGACAGCACCCACCCTGGGTTTGTTTTCCACCATAACAGTGAGATCCCCTACTTTACGTGACAACCTGCTCTCTATGACATCATGATAACAGCTCTCAAACATGCAGCAGGGTTGCCAAACCTTGATAATATTATTTACTGAAAATGTTATGCTAATTTTAAAATTATTGATTACCAACATTTTTTACTGGTGTGTTCTTCTGAAATATATCAGAAAGTGAAAATATTAGCACCAAGAAACATTTAGAGTCATGAAATTGTGACAAAATAATTCCCGTTCCAGTTCCAACCAAACTCCACCCCCAAAAGACAGATTTGTTATAAAACTCCACCCACTTTTGTTAAGCCTCACTTCTTTTGCGGCCCCTCGAATCAGGATGTCACAACAAAATCGACATAGTACAGAGGTGTGCTAGAAGACAAAGGGGTCCAGGGTCTGACCCAAAATCATTGATGTGGTGAATTCTATGTGACTGATCTCTATTTTCTTACACACTGACACACTATTCACTTATACTGTCTGTAAGTGTGATGACTGTTGTCCATGCACATCTGGTGCTTATTTTTCAACTTATAGGGTACTAGCTGAAACACCCGGTGTTGTCCAGGTTTAAATCTTCAAGTTATTAAGTTATCAATGGGATGGATGTAGCTGTCAAAATGTAAAAAATAATTAGCAGCTTAGCAGGTCTTCCAACACACCCATGAAGTGGCTGCCTAGTGTTGTTTTTGTTTTTATATTAAGTGTCATCCAAATCCATCCAGTGGAAGGCACAGAACAGGCTCCCAGGTCAAAGTTCTGCCCAGCATGCACCAAAGGGAGGTCCAACCAGGACCCTAACCCCCCCAAAAGCTGTCCAAGATCCAACTGGACCACCTCGCATTGGTTTCATCCCAATTGATGCAGGAATGTCTGAATGCATACCCGGACAGATAAACCAAATCCATACAGTGGAAGGCCCAGAACAGGCTCCCAGGGTTAAAGTTCTGCCCAGCGTACACCAACAGGAGGTCCGACCGTGACCTCAACCCCCCTAAAACTTCTTCTGGGATCCAATGATACCAGTCTGTGAAGATGTCATCCAAATCCATCCAGTGGATGGCTCAGAACAGGCTTCCAGGGTCAAAGTTCTGTCCAGCGTACACCAACGGGAGGTCCAACCAGGACCGTAACACCCCTTAAACCTGGCCAGGATCCAACTGGAGGACCTTTGCATTGGTTTCTTCCCAGTTGGTGCAGGGGTGTTTTCATTTCATACTTTTTGTTGGAGCTTCAGTGAATCCAAGAAGTAATGTTCTGGATTTGTATCTTGTTCTAGGGAAGGGCAGCTTACAATGTTGTCCCAGCACTGGTTGTGCAAAGGTTGTGACAGCAAAAAGAACTCACACAGTCCATTATATAAATACATCCAATGGCAGGACTAATCAATATCCGTCTTTCACCTGAGACACCAACACAAAGCTGCCTGGTTGCATCACATAGTGTTGATATCTTGCCAGGCTGCACAGAGCTAAGAGCTGCAGACAAGATAACACAAAATGGACTATGAAATGGGAGGGGTCAGACCAACAGTCTCCCTTAGCTAGAGCAACCAAACTACAAAATATTACTCCATAAGAGGCCGGGCATTCCTGTATATTCGAAAATAAAGATTGTTGTGTTAGCAAATATGCATGATGTATGTAATGAAAGTCATCTGTTTGAAGTATCCATAGTAGAAATATTGAGGAGAGTGTCCTTTTTAAAATGTGCAACATTTGTAACACTGAATACCGTATATTATATACTTTATTTACAGAAATGATTATCTGAAAACCATCACACTTTTCTTTTTATCCCACCTATTTATTATCTTGTGGCACCAGTTGTAAAGCCTATAAAATGTTCTCCTGTCCTTCCTTTATCCTTCAATTACCAGACAGTAATATGAAAAATGAAATATATAGTGTCTTTTTCTCCCATTACTGGACTTCTAACACTGCATTGAAAAATGGACAAGAATCTATCATCCGAGAACGTCTGTAATGTCTGTGACTTTGCTCCTTTTACAAGACAGAAGGTTTATGTCCTATTTTTCAGAAGTACGGCAGCGATATGACACGAGATAATGATTGTGGAATAACTTTTCATTTTACCTATTCTAGGACAATATTGAACTCTTAGGATGGAGCACAACTGTACATTAATACTAGAGATGGTCACTGACCCCGTGTTTTGGTTTTGTATTCAGTTTTGGATCTGGATTACCGTCGTGTTTTGGTTTTGAAAAACCGCCCTTGCGTGTTTTGGTTTTGGTTTTGGTTTTGTTTGGTTTTGTTTTGCAATTTTGTTTAAAAATCAATGTTTTTGTGCATAAAATAACCTAATTTAGTGCTCCACCTGTTTCTTGGATAAGAAAGGTAATTCTAAAGCTAATAAATTAGGAAGAAAACAGTTTAATCCCTGGTAGGCCGTCCTTAATTCTCCACACAAACCTGGTTGTCTTCCTCTTCATCTTTTCCTATTGGCAATGCAGCCATCGTCTTTGGGTGTATATTACACCCTCCACTTGTAGTTGAATAGAAAAAAAGCAGCCTGCATAGACTGTGGAATTAGAAAGTAAAAATAAATGGACCACAGTAGTTTGGTGGCTATCTATGCCCCCCCCCCCTCCCTCCACTTGTAGTTGAATAGAAAAAAGCAGCCTGCATAGACTGTGGAATTAGAAAGTAAAAATAAATGGACTAAGGTAGTTTGGTATCTGTCTGCATCAGACCCCCTCTCCACTAGGAGTAAAATAGTAAACTATTCAGCCGTTAGAGTCTAGAATATAAATAGAAATTGAGAAAGGCAATTTGGTATCTGTCTGCATAATAATAATCAACATCATCATTAGCGCCCTCGTCGCCTACACAAATCTCCCCCTCATCCTCTTCTAATTCAAAAGTGGCATCCTCAATTGGTGTATCACTGGCTACACTGGGGCTGTTGAGGCACACATCAGCAGAACTGCTGAAAGGAACCTTCTTTATGGGTACACTGTCACTAACAGAATGCTCACGATTAGACATACCACTGGTGGATGGACTCTCCACAGGGATTGGTGTCATTTCTGATTCAGAGCATACATTATCCTCTAATGCCTTACTGTTTTCTTGCAGCTCGGCTTTCACGCGTAACAGTAGTTGTGCACCACTTGTAGGCTCGGTAACATTTTTTGATCTGCCACTAATGGACAAATGCGAAGGCCTCATTCTCTCTTTGCCACTGCGTGTATAGAATAGCATGTTGGCAATTTTTTTTTATCGCCACCTAACTTTTCCTTAGTTACACTTCTTTTTCGCTTCAACACAGTAAAAAAATTTTTGCTGTGTGTTTTTTGGACTTTCGAAAACACTGTGTAGTTTGACATTGCCTTGCCCAGATGACGTACTAGGAACACTACCATCAGGACTGGTGACAGAACCTGGTTGCTTATTCTGCTCATATGTGGACTGCTTTGAATCCATTCTGAGCCCAAAGCACTTGTAGTGCTAAAAATTATTTGGTAGATACTGCTGCCAAATATGACTTTTGACAGCCAGAAATATTTATGCACAATTATGGGGGACACCCCAAAAGCACTGGGGAGTGCTAAACATTATTTGGTAGATACTGCTGACAGATCGTAATTTTGACATCCAGAAATATTTATGCACAATTATGGGGGACACCCCAAAAGCACTGGGGAGTGCTAAAAATTATTTGGTAGATACTACTGACAAATATGACTTTTGACAGCCAGAAATATTTATGCACAATTATGGGGGACACCCCAAAAGCACTGGGGAGTGCTAAAAATTATTTGGTAGATACTGCTGACAGATAGTAATTTTGACAGCCAGAAATATTTAGGCAAAATAATGGGGGACACCCAAAAAGCACTTTGAGTGCCAAATATTGAAAAAAAAACAACTCTTCTATCCTTCTCTCTTCTCTAGCGATTTTTGTTAGCACAATTGGAATAAGAATATTGTATTCTCTGTCCCTGCTCTAATCAGCCTGTGACTACACTCTGCTCTCTCCCTCTGTCAAATGGCGATGGATTGCTGTGGAGGCGTGTATTTATAATCTTCAAGTATCGCGAGAACCGAGCCCCGACGACGTCACAATGACGTTCGGCCTCGATTTGGATTCCGAGCCGGGGGGGGTGGAGAGTACGGAGCCTGCTCGGCTCGGTACTCAGATACCCAATGTTCGGGTGGGTTCGGTTCTCGGGGAACCGAGCCCGCCCATCTCTAATTAATACTGACGGGTCTTTATTCTCTAGGTACATTAAAAATAACAACCAATTTATGATACGGAGTGTCTCTTTAACATGTCCTAGTATGTACAAGTACACAAGTATTCGCTGGTAATCATAAGATTGGGAATCTAGGGCAGGAAGGGGTTGGAACGATGTTTGGCTTGTAGTACCTTTCAAGTATGAAAACTTTATATATTCTTTAAACTTTACATATTATATATAATATATTTCCTTGGAAAAGTTTTCAGCCCCTATCTCCATTGTCACATTCTCTATTTACTATGAACACCAAGGTGGAATAATTTTGGTCCATTCCTCGATGCAAAATTGCTGAAGCTTAGTTAGCTTAGTAGGTTAAAAAGTTCCACTTTATTCTCATCGGTCCATGAGACTTTCTGCCACATCTCTGAAGTATTTTCTAGATGACATTTTGCAAACGTGTGCAAACATATGAGTTTTTTGCATTAAGACTTTCTTCCTTGCAAATACTCCATGAAGGCCCTTTTTCTGGGATGCGTTGGATTTCCATGGCATGGACTGACTTCTAGAGAACATTCAGTGTCACAGTTCGCCTGCAGTAGCTTCTCTGATGTGGGACCGCCTTCTACAGAAACAAGTCTAGGGACTTGACAGTGTGGATGAAGTTTTATGCTTCTTCCATGTCTGTAAAATGGACTGCACTGAGAGAGGGGTATTTAATCATGCAAATAATTGACTAAAAGGTGATCCATCAATTTCTCGCACAGGTGGGGTGGGTGAACAAATGACGTTCCTTCTGAGGTAATGTATTGTATATGTGAACTTGCAATTACAATGGGGTATTAATATTTCTTTACATTTAATGAATTCTGTTTTTTATTGTCAGTAAGTGCTGGAAAGGATTTTGGTTTGACATCATGATAAATTTCTTGTGGATCTGTGCTAGAAAATCCTCCTAAATCCTTTGTGGATCACTGCCCCCCCATCCAGCTGGCCAGTTGATCCCCAGGGCCACTTTCAAGATGCGGGCCAGATATTTTGAACAGCCTCATCTTGGTTGTAGTGAGCTTGTCTCCAAGGGCTGGTTGGGTTGGGGCATAGGACGGCTTCTACCTGCCAGGCCAGCCCCATAGTGGGCTACCTTGGGCTGGGGGATAGGACATCTTCTACCTGCCAGGCCAGCCTCATAGTGGGCTACCTTGGGCTGGGGGATAGGACGGCTTCTACCTGCCAGGCCAGCCCCATAGTGGGCTACCTTTGGCTGGGGGATAGGACGGCTTCTACCTGCCAGGCCAGCCCCATAGTGGGCTACCTTGGGCTGGGGGATAGGACGGCTTCTACCTGCCAGGCCAGCCCCATAGTGGGCTACCTTGGGCTGGGGGATAGGACGGCTTCTACCTGCCAGGCCAGCCCCATAGTGGGCTACCTTGGGCTGGGGGATAGGACGGCTTCTACCTGCCAGACCAGCCCCATAGTGGGCTACCTTGGGCTGGGTTACTGGGCCACCTCCTTTAAAATGTCCCTAATAGGCTGCTGAGCCAAGTCTCGTTACCCGGGCAAAGATTTGCCAGCCAGCCCCTACTTGTCTACCGATGGTAATTTGCTCACTTGGGAATGTGTATTATTGGCTGCCTGCAGCTATTTAGTGCAGGTAGTTGTTCCTTTCACTGCATGTTATGGGTGCAGGATCTAGAGATCCTGTGACCGGGTGATTCCTGGACATCCCTACTTTTTGGCTGCCCTGCTCCTTGGATCTTTACCTCTGCTGAGCTGTCCTTAGTTCTGTTTATTTCCGTTGCCCCTGTCTCTACATCTTCCTGTGCCAGCAATAACCTAAGAATCAGTGTCTAAACCTATGTGCAAAAGCCTGAAGGCAACTGAGTACCAGTGAGCATGTTCCACTGTAAGCGAAACAGGGGCTGCGAAAGGTGAAAGGTGCTATTAGTATGGTTTTAGGGGATTATCCTTGGTACAGATGTTTGGCATCACAAATCCTACTTTCTGTTCTTCATCCGACGTAATCCACAGGGGAACAAAAACAAAACCCACAGAGACTAAGTGGACTCCCACCATGAAATGATTTAATGTCCAACCTACTTAATAGAAGGACAGCCAATCAGAAG
Source organism: Mixophyes fleayi (assembly GCF_038048845.1). NCBI lineage: Eukaryota > Metazoa > Chordata > Amphibia > Anura > Limnodynastidae > Mixophyes > Mixophyes fleayi. Next base: position 14,836,628 of record NC_134407.1, on the reverse strand, counting down.
CTGCCTCTCATATGTCAGATATGAAAGACTGGTCCTCATAGGCTGTCTGTGCGATGGGCAGCGTTTCAAAACTGGGGAAAAAAAGAATCAATAGTAAATTCATCCCCTAATGTGTATATATTGAGAAATAACAAGACAACTATGTTTAAATGAAATATTGTTACCATGTACAGTATTTAACATAATGTATTCAATTGCATTAGCTCATGACAATTCCTGTAAATGTTGCCATTTTCAGAACATGCTTAGCTGTGCCATGCTTAATCAGATTCACCAGTCAGATGCCTGCGGAAGGACGTAAAATATGTTTCATTGGAAATTTGCTGGAGGGTCTTTGATGTCCAATCTTCTTTCAGATTTTTCTTTTTTTAAAGGGTCATCAAACTTCGCTGTGTTGGGAAACTCGTTTATGGAACACAAGGGCACCTGTGTGACGAGCGAGCTGATTTATAATGAACTGATTAAATGGATCTCGTCGACATCAACACTCTGCTAGAATTATTATATAGCCAAGAGCGATGACTACAGAGGCTAGGTCATATATCGTCTTATTATATTAACATAAAAGGAATGCCTGACCTAAAGCCCTGCGGTCATGACCGGCAGTGCACAGCATTTTAATACCCAGCAGTAAAATTATGCATCACGTTACTCTATATTATACCAAGAACTGAAAGTACAGCTTATTCTGATACATGAAAGACCTAATCACAGTCATGTCAACCGAATCAGACTCACCGTGTTCCAACAGTTGTTACTTTTGTTACTTTGTTGGAATATATATACATATATATATATATATATATATATATATATATATATATATATATATATATATATATATGTATGTCACGACAAATAGATATTACAGCGCGTAACTCTGAATAGATATAAAAGTCCCAATAAAGTCTCTATGGATTATTGTTCTGCCTTTGTACAGGCGGCTGCCAATTCCCAAGGTCCAGATGGTGAGCTGGAAAAATCTAGAGTAAAACAGAAGGGATGGGGCGCCACATAGTATAATACTGTATTTCAACAGGTACAGATACAGTGACTGACTGAATGTGTGCAGTATGCGTACCAGATGTAAAAGCTTAATAGCTTATCTGTATAGTACAATATATGGTGTAATATATTCCAAAATGCCAACACCTTATGCATATAATATATGCGTACCAGAAATAAATTCTTTAAAGCTTATCTGTAACCTCCGTCTCAGGCTTCTTTCAGAATATCCATATAGGTCTCCCAGGTATAGGGGTTTACATCTATATATATTCTACTTCTTTAATACATAGTGACTATGGTTCCTTCATACCCACAATCCCTCTTTGGGAGAGAATGCACAATATACTGCACTCTGAACTGATCGTTTGACTTGACCTCTGAACTCTCCCAGGGGCCTGTTTATGAAACATTAGCATGCCTTAAATCCTGCGGAAATGACTGTCACGGATATCTCCAACGTTCATTAAATATCAATCACTAGCCCACTCCCCATATCCTCTATGGGAATTGTGGTCTTGTCCAATTTAACAAACTGCGAAAAGCTTGTCTCCATGAGCTAACACCTTCTTTGCGTTAGCAGCTCCCACCCTATAGTAAGGCCTGGTACACACTTCAGTGTTTTTAGCCAATCAACCAATAAACGACCGTCTGTTAGTTGCATTCCTTCTTCTCCATCCCCCATCACTTCTGTCACTTTCCTCCTGCACCTGTTCCCCATCCACCATCTTTCTTGTACCGCCACTGCCAAACTGGCTCCTCTCTAATTTTATAGGCGCAGACATGTGCGTTTGCAGTTGGTATGAACCAATCAGGGCAGTTACAGGTTCAGAATGGAGCATTGTGGGTGAACGTTCATTTGTGTATAATAACCTCGTGTTTGCTGATATGTCAGAATAATTTACCCATACCTTTCCGTAGAATACGAAGGGATACTACCAACGTTTTACCCGCATCGCTATTACAGCAAGGTGTGTACTTTATAGCACGGGAATTATTGTAAGTTTCCTTGATTTGTGCGTATGTTAAATAAGACAGTGCATTTTTTTTTTTAAATTTTAACTGGAACGTTTGTATAGTTTTTCTTTGTGGTGTGTATGTTAATCAGCTGGTATATGTGTGTTTATTATTGATACTCGTTTATGTTGACAATTTCCTTTTTTTGGGTGTGTGTGTTTGCAAATCTGATAATATATGGGTTTTTTTTGCAGAAAATATATTGCCATGGCATCTGACCGAAATGTGGGGCTCATGATGGACTTCATCAAACTGGCAGAAGAGGAGTGTGTCTTTGGAAGACATGGTGTAAGTATGCCATCCACATTACCCCGGAGCAAATGTAGGGTGGGCAAAGGGAAAGGACTGTATTAAAAAAAGAACTAAACAAGATTGAGGCCTCCAAAAATCTGGGGCAGCGGCTGAGGATGTTTATGTGCCAAAGTTGTGGTACTCTGACCTCCTGCACTTCACCCGTGATGGAGACGGACATTAGTTCCCCATCTGAAGCATTGCAAACAGATGACATACCGCCAAGCGGAACAGTAAGTGAAACATACAACATTGTAAATGCTTCATTTTTATTCTCTTAAATGACCTCACAATACAGTTTATAGGCATACAATGATACTGTCCATACATTACACAATTGCATTGTGCCGTGGCACAGCACCCTCACCATTAAAATATTGTAAATAGGCCTCCCTGTTTAATTTCGCCATGTGACTGGTGTTTCTCACCTGGGATGTCTCAACCCAACAACTTCCGCTACTTCTACATTGTTGTTCATATTGGTCTGTGTACTGCACACTGTGGGGCTTTTAGATTTACAGATGAATGAAAAATTCTAAACCTGTTGCTCAAAATACCAAACGCATTTTCCACAACTGTTGACAACCTATAATTAAAGATCCTCCTTTGTGTGGGCAGATTGCGTTGTGGTCAGCATTTTATTTACAAGTCTGATTTTCCCAGGGACATTATGACAGGGGGATAATGCTGTGGGTTTCCCTGGCTTAATCTAGTGCTGGTAGTGGCTTGGGCAGCACAGTGGCCTAGTGGTTAGCACTTGTGCTTCGCAGCACTGGGGTCATGAGTTAGATTCCCAGCCATGGCCTTATCTGTGTGGAGTTTGTATGTTCTCCCTGTGTTTGTGTGGGTTTCCTCCGGGTGCTCCGGTTTCCTCCCACATTAAAAAAACATACTGGTAGGTTAATTGGCTGCTATCAAAAATTTACCCTAGTCTCTACCTCTCTGTCTGTATGTATATGTCTATGTGTGTGTCTATATTAGGGAATTTAGACTAAGCTCCAATTGGGACAGGGACTGATGTGAATGAGTTCTTTGTACAGCGCTGCGGAATTAGTGGCGCTATATAGATAAATGATGATGATGATGAAGACATAATGCTGTCTATACCCCACATTCTACCACTACAAGCCCAGGCTGCAAGTGCTGGATGTGGGCACATTTTTTACATGATGTAAAATTATACATATGTATTTATATATTTAGACACATTAAACCATGATGATGACCGGCGCCTCAGCTGCATATCAGCCTATCAACATGCTTTATACATAAACATTAAGATTCGTGAGACTGCCCATATATGCGTAATTGCCTGTTTTTGTGTGAAAACCTCCCCACTGTCCCGGTGTCCCGCGGCTGGGAATGTTGGGGGAAGGGAAATATCTAATAGACAGCACTAGGCAGTTCTCAGAGGGCGTGGCCATGCCCCAATTGCTATGTGGTCACACCCCCGTCCCGCTGCCAGTGTTGAGAGCATTTTGCACCTGAGTTTTTAGACACAAATGCGCCTGCACTTTTAGTGTAAAAGTTTTTTCTATTCTTATACATTCTCGCGGGAGCGTGTATAATGATGTGTTCACATAATGCTACAGCATTCTGTATTTGAATAAATTCTATAATGTGTTTATATTATCAGGCAGAATTATTTATTTCCTGAATATAACTGCTGGGCTTGATGCATTGGATAAACTGGTATCAAGATATCAACACTGAGTGTTATCTGGGGGCAAGAAAAATGATCGAGTTTGTCTGATAATTTAAAGACATAACTGAAAAGCACAGAAAGTAACCAGAAAGATGACGCAATAAATATAATTAAAGTTGCATTAAGGTGTGCATGAGTGTGGTGGTCGAGTACTGATGGGAATCCTTCCCTTACCTTGTCCTCCAGACACAAGTCAGGTTCTTTTCTGTTCGGATATCCGGTGGTCAGGAGATAAATACTTCAATGAAAGGGACAAGGATTGGTCAAACAACTTGGGTTTATTGAGAATGCGGTAAGGATAGTTTCGGTAAGCCATCGCGCCACTGACCCCTTCAGCTCAATAGTAATGACAAAATAATGCGTCTAATCAGCATAGAGCACAATAGCATTTAACATATGACATACACCTGGTGAGTATAAGGCAGAATAACGATAACATCTTCAATGCACATTGTCTAGTAAGGCACCCTGGTAATCACAGTTACTACTTTCACGTTAACAATATCTGACTGGTGATGATGCAAAAACCATCAATAATAACCCATCAAGACTCTTACGGTCACTACCGCGCCCACTAGAGGGCTACTTCTTATTCAGGTGTTTGGGGTACCGTGCTATTCCCTATGGGTCAGGCGCCCCACTTTTAGCATCTACTGCTGAGTTAACTTGAATTGCAGCGGTACCACTAACACTGAATGTCACACCTTCAATATTAATAAATCAATTCTTAGGTAAATCACATAACATTAACATCCATCTCAACATTTGGTGCACCAATATTATCCCTGGTAACGTTACCATACTTTCCACTCAGTCCTGGGCTGACCTGTCCACAGGAATTTGGTAGTGTTCCAATGTCCTGCAGAGATTTCCATCAAGGGTTAAGTATTATAGTAGAAAGCAGGGCTGTTGCTCATTTCAGCCACAAGATGGCGCTGTTCTCTCAACAGTCAATGAATCTCTATCAGCACATGTGCTCTGCAACAGGGTATGGTGTCCAGATATCAGCACACACACAGGATATAGCTGAAACGACCGTCTTAATTGTTCCCTGCAGCCTGTGTAAAGGTATGATCTGGGGGAAAAGCTCTCACAATCCTTCCTTGTACAAGAATGCAATGTCAGTTTTGGATAGATTCTCTCATCACTCTTCCCTCTGACACTGGGGTTTGTGCAGTACACTGCAGGCTAGGGTTTTACCTTGAGACGGTTCTGCAGTTAGTGGAGACTGTCTTTGGCGCCCTGCTGCGTGTCCCCAGCTGTTCTCTGTCCGCTTTGCTGGCAATGTCATAGTTCTGGCAGCAGCTTATCTTCTCTCTGCTCGGCTGCACGTCCTCCCCCTGGTTCCTTCTACCATGCTGCTCTCTCTTACTCCTTCTTCCTGCACATCCTCTTCCTGTTACTCCCCCAGCCAATCAGGGCCTTCATCCTCCTCCTGTCAATTACTCCTGGGCACAAGTTTTCAGGAGCACAATTAACCCCTTGTAGCTCTGCGTTTTAAAAGCGTTTATGCACTCCTTTGTGCTGTTTAACAGGGCTTTGGGGTACCACATGAGCATCTCAACATAAATTAAAGTTATCTGAAGTCAGAAACACCTTGCCTGATTTACTCCGATGATTTTACATACAACCTCAGACTTTCTGTGGGTGAAGGTTCTTCCCAGACGAACGATTAAATAAATAAGAGGGAGACAACCGCCAAGTGGGACTGGGGTCATGGGGTTACATGATACAGTAGGTGACGTACAGACATTAGTGATTATTAGTCCATGCCCTAATTATCCGCAGCAACGTCAATGTCTTCTTGTTTTCGTTCTTGCCTTCAACTTTACTCAAGAATTTGTCACAAGATCCCCAGCCCAAATGTTACCTTGTCATTTCCATGCTTTGTATCTCTTTGAGAAGTGTCACCTTCAATTGGGCAGCTACCATGCAGACGTTTTGAACTGTCACACATGACCGTGCTTGTTCCCCCCACTTATCAGTGCTGATTTGTGCTAAGACGTTGGCGAGCCATCCTGGCATACATCCATATATTAAGGGCAGCACTGTCCATTTATTTGTCGGCTTTCAGGAAATAGAGAGTTTAAACACTTTCCTTCATTTATTTGTCCACTTGATGAAATGAAAGGAAAATGTGACATAGTTACTTGGGAACAGTGTCTTCATAATGTTAAATTAAAAAGATGTATTGGTTGTAAAGCATCTATAAATACAATATAATACTAGGCATAAAAACATCAGTGAGCTATATTACCTAGTATTTATTTCAGTACTGAAATAAGTATGGTAAATACATATTTTAAGTACAATCCTCCACTTAATCATTTCACCATGTAGTATACCTCACCCTCTTTCATCCTCCATCTCTCCCTCTCTTATTTCTTGCCCTCAATTCCCCTTACACTGCCCTCCCTCAATTGTTTGTCTGCCCCATTCCCTTTAGATTGTAAGCTCTTCTGAGCAGGGCCCTCTTCCCTCCTGCTCTCAGTACATATAACTTTTGCTCACCAGCTGCCCTGCGCACCTCCTCCTTGGACTCTCTGTACATTGACTCCACTCCTCCATTGTCTTTGCACCTCTTTCAGTGGCTTTAAACCTGTTAGTTGCTCCCACGCTAATGGACACAAGTTTCAGCCTGCGCTGAATATACCCCTTGCACCCCAGTAGCTGTGTTGAGAGTTATAGTGTTATTTGTTTACTGTATTGTACTTTTATACCATGTACAGTCTTTTTGCTTTCCATCTGTACAGCGCTGCAGACCTCATGTGGCGCCCTATAAAGATTAATTAAAAAAAAAATGTTACTGTTAAAACAATGTTTCCTGACTGCAATCCCAGCGGTGTTTCCAGACTCCAGTTCTCAAGCACCCCCAACAGGCCACATTTTAGGGATTTCTCTTAATCATGTAGAGATTACTTATTTATATATGGCTGGGTCAGTTATTATATCACCTGTTCCCCCAGACAGAAATTATCAAAATATTACCTGTTGGGGGTTCTCGAGGAATGGAGTTGGGAAACACTGGTGCAGAGTGAAACCAATTGGCCCATAATTTAACTCTCTGTGTACTTCAGGCAGATAGATTTGATCAAAGTGAGGAGTGAGCACAGATTTTGCATGGGAAGATCAAATGTTTATACTTCAAGTAAATGGTAGACCCAGAAACCCAACTATTGGCAGAGGTCACAGCATATTCTTGTGCCTAAAACAGCTCTCCTTTCCCTTCTGACCTCAGCTGCCCCTAGGGCTTGCAACACAAAGTCACTGGAACTCCACTAGGGCAAGAGTTAGGTTGGAGGCAGATAAAATGACACAACACAGACAAAAGCGAACAGAGACAATTGGATAAATAGCAGAACAAGACAATTGATATGATATTGGGCAGGACAGAATGCTGAAGGCACAAGCAGGAGAAGGAGCAAGACAAGGACAAGTATAAGAGCAGAGGACCCCAATGCCACAAATAGCAAATCAAATAAGGCAGAAGTAATGGCTCTGTCCCATCGCTGATCATGATAGAAAATATACAGATAGTTAATGCTCAATCTGGGTCCTCCTGGAGACAGTGGACTTTTTTGTAGGTGTTTGGTACTGTCATTTAAAAAGAATAGTTCCACTCTCCATTAAACCAAGAATATCAAAACTCAAATATCAGTCTTGAGGTCCGGGCGCAGGGCAGCCATCAGATATCATGGGGCCCAGTACAAATGATGCGGGCCGCAAAATATGGTAGATAAAGCATACAAGCGAAACGCGCGTGTTCTATAGGAATAACAAAAACATCGCCGCTACAGCCGTCAATTGATTATTTTTAATAAAACCAATAAAAGTTACTTTTTAGATATAAGCACATCCCGGAGTGCCTCTATATATACTGTTCCTTTCTTTATATTTTCCTAGGAAACATATTATGTTTGGTGTCATTCTAATCCCCTATTTATCCTTAGTGATCCGGTTCAATCACATAAAGGATCACACCTTGCTTATGCAAGTTATGGATTATAGGGAATTAATGATCAGAATGATATTGTGTGTGTAATGTAAATAGACCAGTTTGAACCAGCTTTCGGCGGGAAGATTAGTATGCATCTGTTGGAGAGCTGACCCCCACCCTTGGAGGGTGTCGTTTGAACTGACCTATGAACTACATTATACTGGACTGTCCTGAAGCCTGAACCTATGGAAACATGCCAAGTCATCTGTATTGTGTTTACTGTAACACCAAATGTATATATACTTCTGTCTGGGACCAGCATTCAGTCTCTTTGACCGTCACTAGGCAACGCCCCCTCCATTTAGTTTGCACAGTTGGCCAGGATCAGGGAGAATTACCTGCTCTCCCGGGAGTCCGGGAGAACTCCCAGGAATTCGGGAGTCTCCCGGACATTACGGGAGAGTAGGCAACTATGAACTAATCATATTCTATCATTTAGCTAGCAAATTCTGATTGGGTTACAAAGCACACAGTCAACAGGTCTTCTTTATACATAGCATTACTGACATATGCAGCGTCCGTTGTAATAGAGTACAGCAGCCCTGCGCACAAATTCAACAGGGCAAGGATATTGAGATCCGCGCCTTGATGAATTTGGGAGCATGCAAAGCCTAAATACGTGCGTGTAATACTGAGCTCAAGTTGCGCTCGGAGGGCCTGATTCATCAAGGAAAGTAAGGCAAAAAAATAGTACGTTTTCTCCTGGACAAAACCATGTTACAAAGCAAGGGGTGCAAATTAGTTTATTATTTTGCATACAAGATAAATACTGTCTGTATTTTTATGTAGCACACAAATACCTGATAGCTTTATTTGTACTCTGACATTTAAAGCTGATCTAGGAGATGACCCACCCCAACTATAAATCTGTCCACTCATTTTAAATTTACCTCCCCTCCAATGTAACATGGTTTTGCCAAGGTGCAAAGTTACTCCTTTTTTTGTTTTCCTCTCCTTTCCTTTATGAATCAGGCCCTATGCATCTACATGTGTTAAGGTTACCTGCTCTATGTGCTGAGAGCATCACAAGTCGCATTCGTAGAGAATCGTTCATATCACTGGTTAATTACGGTCACATAAATAAATATCCATTCCAAAGATACACCCTTTGTACAATAATTAAAACATTACCCTGGCTTGTTCTGAATGTACATTTCAGAATCTACTATATAAATGCCTAGTGGCGTGTGTGAAAAAAAAAACAAAACCAAGCTGCAGCGCCACCTGCTGGGCAGAGTTATACACTGACCTATATATTTCTTAAAGGAGAAGTGACAGTTGGGAGTGGTTGGTGGTTGCCGGGGGTGACAGTGGGGAGTTTTTAACACCTTAAGTAGCTTGATAAAGGATGTGGCGATGAAGATGAAGAATGAGGTGATGGAGAAAAATGATGAGGTGGTGACATGTGGACAAAGCCACGTTAAAAAAGGGCGCTTGCGTCGGGAAGTAACGCTCTTCCCCTGAGGAGGCCTGGGCTAGGCCCAAATGCATGACAAGAACCTTTTTAACACCTTAAGTAGCTTGATTTGACAAGAATGCATGAGTATCATGCACGGGTTAACTTGTCTCTTATATAAATGATTCACGGCCGTGCAGAAAAGAGAAGGGAGAGGAGTACAGGCAGTTATAAATAGACTGGTAACTGTAAAAGATAGTAAGATTTGCTGTGACAGTCGCTTCACCGAGAGAGATTTTGTCTAGAATTATGTTACATAAGGGCTGTGGAGTTTTTAGCAATATCACTGGAGCATGTGATGTGGATGGATAATAATTAGCCTGAGCTTAGCTAACCTGCTCTCTAGGTGTTGTTTAAAGACTAAAGGGGATATTAATGAAGAATCCAAAACAACAGCATTCATAAAAAAAAATAGTTTTTAGCGCACTGAAAACTACAATGCATAAAATCGTTAAACTAATTGAAAGTGAGCAGGGATTAGCGCACAAGTCTACACTGACTTCCTCTATGAACGGTTGGTCAGGAAGGATTTTTTTTTTTAAAGGGCTATAATCACCCCTCAATACAACAAATAAAAACAACGTCATCCACCTCTCTTATTCTAACATTCACTTACCTGCGATATACTTTTCTAACATATCTTTTTCTAGTACCCCCCTACTAATTAATTCCTGTACTATTTACAGGTTTCGCTAGGTTGATGTGAAGGGATTTTACATTCTCTGTCTAGCTGTCAGAGGCAATCAGCGGCACTAGTATAATCATACAAGCCGAAGCAGGACAGTCCTTGTTTTAGGGTTCTGTCCTGCCTGGGGGCATGCTTGTCCCGTGCTCGGGAATATTGGGGGATGGGAGGTATGTAATGGGTAGCCTAGCACTTTACAGCGCTAGACAGCCCTCTGGGGACCACACACCCATTGTGATATGGCCCCCACCCCCGCTGCCTGGAAGAGACACATTGGGAGGTATGGTATTACTGATCTGTTCCGCCGGCACTTTTTAATTCTTTCTTGTACCGCATAGGTTACTGTGTAACACATCCATTAGAAAGGTGTTTACTGTCAGGTAGGAAGAAAAACTGTTTTGCTTGTGCAGGATGGAGCAAATATTTCTAAAGCTTCAGATCTTGGTAAACCAAAGTCAACCATCGATGTCCGTAGAGAATTGATTGGCTATAATCTATTTATTATTGGCTCAGCCCGTAAAATGGCGGCTTCCACAGCGTATAAGCCATAGGTACACTTTATAGACCACACATGGACCATTACCCACTGGCATTGCTTATTGGCAAGTGCACATTGCTTGTGGAAAGGCAAATCAATGCCACGTGTTTGTGCATGGGTGAGATAAGCATTTGATATGCAATTCACATCCTGGTGAAATGTATTGGATGTATTTGCATGCATTCGCCGGTGCTTTCAGAATGTAAGCAGTATGGAGCTTTTCAATGGGCTAGTAGCAGTGTGCTTGCTACATGTATAAACCCTATTGAAATGAATGGGCCATTGCCCCAGCACTGGATAACCTCAGGTGGTTCCAAAAACAGGGGGACCTCAAGCATGGGGATCCCCTACTATAGTGAAAATCTGTCCAGGGCTGGTTGCCACTAATACCGAGGAAACTGCAGCATGGGTTCCTCTGCTACATTCTCTAGGCAGGGTCCTCTCTACCTATTGTCCCATGCCTGTCTACCTCTGACTAACTTGTACGCCCTGTCACGTCTTTTGCTGCACCCCATGTGAGTCTCCTCAACGTTACTCACACTCATCTGTGCTACTTATGTGTATTACCTCATCTATTTGTTACTTGCTTCTGTATCTGTACAGCGGAATCTGTAACGCCTTATAAATAAACAATAATACTACAGTGGACACCAGCAATGGCACCGAGGTGGGTGGGGATTACGGGTACTAATTACCGGGTCTCGGGCATGCCAGGGGGCCTGGGCCCGCACTGCAGACAACAAGCTTATTTTTTTTCCTCATTCATCCTGCCGGCAGGGGCAAGGCTAATCCGGACGGTCCTGTCAGTGAGTGACAGGCTGTCACTGAACTAATGGAGACAGGCAGCCAGGCAACAAATCAGACTGCTGCCAGGCTGCCTGTCATTTCAGAGCACGGCTGTGGAGCTATTAGCCTCTGGAGAGGAGGTGAGTACAAGAGACTGGGGGGAATTGTGTGTGTATGTATGTGGCATTGTGCGCGTGTGTGATCTGTCTGGGGGGGTGATGTGGTGTGTCTGTGGGTGGCGTGATGCGCAATGTTGCTGAGGGATGGCGTGATGTGTCTGGGGGGGTGGCATGATGTGTCTGGAGGGTGATGTGGTGTGTCTGGGGGGTGACGTGATAGGTGATGTGGCAGGGGGTGGCGGGATGCGTGATGTAGCTGAGGGGTGGCGTGATGTGTCTGGGTGAGTGGCATGATGTGTCTGGGGTGGGTGACGTGGTGGGTGATGTGGCATGGGGTGGCGGGATGTGTGATGTAGTTGAGGGGTGGCGTCGTGTGGCTGGAGGTTGGCGTGATGTGTCTGGGGGGTGGCATGATGTGTCTGGGGGTGATGTGATGTGTCTGGGGGGTGGGGTGATGGGTGATGTGGCAGGGGGTGGCGGGATGCGTGATGTAGTTGAGGGGTGGCGTCGTGTGGCTGGAGGTTGGCGTGATGTGTCTGGGGGGTGGCATGATGTGTCTGGGGGTGATGTGATGTGTCTGGGGGGTGGGGTGATGGGTGATGTGGCATGGAGTGGCGGGATGTGTGATGTAGTTGAGGGGTGGCGTCGTGTGGCTGGAGGTTGGCGTGATGTGTCTGGGGGGTGGCATGATGTGTCTGGGGGTGATGTGATGTGTCTGGGGGGTGGGGTGATGGGTGATGTGGCAGGGGGTGGCGGGATGCGTGATGTAGTTGAGGGGTGGCGTCGTGTGGCTGGAGGTTGGCGTGATGTGTCTGGGGGGTGGCATGATGTGTCTGGGGGTGATGTGATGTGTCTGGGTGGTGGGGTGATGGGTGATGTGGCATGGGGTGGCGGGATGTGTGATGTAGTTGAGGGGTGGCGTCGTGTGGCTGGAGGTTGGCGTGATGTGTCTGGGGGGTGGCATGATGTGTCTGGGGGTGATGTGATGTGTCTGGGGGGTGACATGATAGGTGATGTGGCAGGTGGTGGCGGGATGCGTGATGTAGCTGAGGGGTAGCGTGATGTGTCTGGGTGAGTGGCATGATGTGTCTGGGGTGGGTGACGTGGTGGGTGATGTGGCATGGGGTGGCGGGATGTGTGATGTAGTTGAGGGGTGGCGTCATGTGGCTGGAGGTTGGCGTGATGTGTCTGGGGGGTGGCATGATGTGTCTGGGGGTGATGTGATGTGTCTGGGGGGGTGGGGTGATGGGTGATGTGGCAGGGGGTGGCGGGATGCGTGATGTAGTTGAGGGGTGGCGTGATGTGGCTGGGGAGGGTGTGATAAATGTAATATTTTATTATAATGTATGTATTATATACTGCATGATTTGTGTTATGTACGGTCTTCACTTATTGCTTTTCCATATTTACATTTCCCAACAGCTCCCAACATTCCAGGATCCATGTAAGAATCCAGTACCAGGTTGTGAAAGCTGCAATAACAGGTAGGTGAGTGTAACATCATTATAATACATAATGGGGAAATTCAATTAGCCGCGAAGGGTCTCCGGAACGTCCGCGAGACACTTTGCGGCGGAGATTTGCCAGAAATCTCCTCCCATTTTTCCTTGCACTTCTATGGGATGCGAGGGAAAATGAGTGGAGATTTTTACAGTAATTGCCGGCAATGTGGGTTGCGCGATGTCTGCGTGTCACATCGCCGGCAATTGAATTTCCACCCATATGTCATGTCTAAAGGAGTACAGCCATTGCCCATGTTGACCACGCTCCCAACATTATGTGGTCACGCCCCTTTGGAGGCGCCGCCGCACAACGACGGCATACAGCACCATTACTGCTCGCCTGTGCAGGGGAGGGGGGGCAAAAAATGTGCTCTACTGGGGCCAAAAATTTCTCTTGATGGCCCTCTTAGGTCACTGCAGAACTGGAGCCTGTAGGAGGGAGGTGCAAACAACCAGCATAGCACCCCTCCCTCCCAAAGCCTGTCAGTCCAGCGCTCCAATTGTTTTTCGTATTAAGGGATTTTTATATTAGACACTGAGTAAAATACTTGTCATCTGGATTCATTTAACAAATAGCAATAACCTTGGCTGTAAATAAAAACTTAAACCATTTAAATCCTTATTGTGTGATGCTGTCATTGTTTTTTTTCAAATTGAAGTTTGTGCTGTTGCAATTAAGGGAAACATTTTTTTATTGCTTTAAGTACGATTCCATAAATTAATTCATGCAACTATTAGCTACAAAGTTATAACCTTCCATAAAAATGAATAAAGTATTAGATGCATTGTATAAGGAAGCCAGGACTCTCCTAATCTGCCTAATCCTTTCATTGGTCCACAAGAGAATTTGGTGATTGTGTATTGATACATTGTATTTTATGCTACATACAAAGAGGACATGAATAGAACACTGCAGTCTTCTAGTTTAGTCTACATGTTGGTGTCTTGCACTCAGTGGAATTTGATCCACAGGTCACTGTAATAGACATGTTGGTACAGGGCAGCTCTTAATTGGCCCTCTGTGACACACTGCACACATCTAAACAACTACACTGAGCAAAACAAAAGAGAATCCCATTGGAATTGTGTCAGTCACAAAGAAAGAGGTCAGAATATGTCTAGTTTTGAGCTATTTTGTATTTGTCAGAAGGAAATGTACAATCTATCAACTTGTATCTATCTGGAACACAGCGACGTTCTGCAGATCAGTCTGTGCAATTAGCAGGGGGACATTATGCAAATGGCACGGTGAGCTTCTGACTGGTGCAAACTTCTATGTAAACACGATCATTCCCTGTGAAATACAAATATCCCCATCGCCCCCTTGATAGTGGATCCAGAGTCATGAATGTACCTGTGTTTGACTTAGAAGGTCTTGTGCACACGGGTGACTGTCAACCACCACGTCTATTGTGCACACAGCATATACTTTCCCGAGTGGGCGGGGCATTGTATCATCATGACCACACCCACCGCTGAGTGATGACGCAAATATCTGTATTAAAAGTGAGTTCTGACCTCATAGTTTATAATTGGTGTTTTAAATGTATGTATTATAATGAAGAACACACCCTCCCCGTAAATATTTAGAGATCTTAGAAGTCACAACACCTAATTTCTGTAATGGAACTACTTGGTGACTGTCAATATGCTTCTAACGCCTGAAGCAGTGGATACATTACATTATTTCATATATCTTTCACTTTTTGTATGTGTGTGTATATATATATATATTTATATTAGAGGCATCTTTGTGCAATTGTCCAATATTTATGAAAGTTCCTACAGCTTCTGTTTTATGGCTCTCTGTGGGCTACTAATGCTTCTAAGAACAGTCTTTCTGTGTCAGTAATGCCTCAGACCCTTGTGGCTCGTAAACAGTATAGGTTTTTTATTTTATTTTATGTAGAAAACATCCCCTGATAATATGAATTGCAAAGCCGAAATGTGTCCTTATTGTATGCATGGAATATGCATTCTCTGCATATTTATACCCGTTTCTTTGTACCCTCTGCATATTTATACCCATCTCTATGTACCCTGTGACTACTTACATCCATCTCTATGTACCCTCTGTATGCTTACACTCATCTCTATGTACCCTCTGCATACTTACAGTAGGGGCGGATCTAGAATTTTTTTCTACCCCGGGCGATATGGGGGGGGGGGGGCGATTTAGGCCCCGCCCCCTTTCTAACTTCTAAGGCAGCCGGCGGCTGCACAGTATGTGCAGGTCCGTTCGGCAGTGATAATGTGCTGTCCGGCTGCTCTGATTGTGTTTAAAACACAATCAGAGCAGCCGGGCAGCACATTATCACTGCCGAACGGACCTGCACAGTGTGCAGCCGCCGGCAGCAAGCCCCTGCTAGGGGGGGCGATCGCCCCTGGATCCGCCACTGACTTACACCCATCTCTATGTACCCTCTGCATACTTACACCCATCTCTATGTACCCTCTGCATACTTATACCCATCTCTATGTACCCTCTGCATACTTACACCCATCTCTATGTACCCTCTGCATACTTATACCCATCCCTATGTACCCTCTGCATATTTATACCCATCTCTATGTACCTTCTGCATACTTACACCCATCTCTATTGACCCTCTGCATACTTATACCCATCTCTATGTACCCTCTGCATATTTATACCCATTTCTATGTACCTTCTGCATACTTACACCCATCTCTATGTACCCTCTGCATACTTACACCCATCTCTATGTACCCTCTGCATACTTATACCCATCCCTATGTACCCTCTGCATATTTATACCCATCTCTATGTACCTTCTGCATACTTACACCCATCTCTATGTACCCTCTGCATACTTACACCCATCTCTTTGTACCCTCTGCATATTTACACCCATCTCCCCCTCTCTATATAGTCTCTATATTTACACCCATCTCTAAATATACTCTGTATATTTACACACACCCATTGCTATGTATCCTCTTAGTCTCAGGGGGTTGCCATAAAGGGGACAAGTTGAGTATTATTATTTATTTATTTATTTATAAGGTGGCACAGATTCTGTAGCGCCAGTCACAGAAATACAGATTGAATATAATGAATGCAGTGATCAAAATCACAAATACATGAAGCAGTCAGTCCAGTAGATAGACATGAGCCAATGGGAAGAGAGCACCCTGTCCATGAGAGCTTACATTCTAGAGGGAGGAGCAGTGAGTAAGAGCAACTGGGATAAGGTGGAGATGATGGACAAAGGAAGAGGAGGAGGTGGAGGACAAGATGGTCACGCTATGGTAGGATAGGCTAGCATTGAGAGGTGAATTTTGAGGAAGTGTTTGAAATATTGTAGATTGGGGCAGAGTAGGGCGAGATGGGATAAGGAGTTCCAAAGCTGGTGGGCAGCACAGGAGAAGTCTTGGAGGCGACAGTGGGAGGAGGAAATGACAGGTGAAGAGAGACGTATGTCAATATCAAACTCCCAATATGATTATGATATAGATGTAATATTTCTGCTGGTTATACTTTTTTTTTCAACTTTTATGTTATTTATCTTCACATTATTAATCATTACAAGTATTAAAGGATAAAGGTGTAGTGTGTAAACAATGATTTAAATAATATGGAGCTGATTTATCATATTCTTCTACACGTTCTGGGTGTTTGTGTTATTTCTTTGTTCTGGGATCAGCACATAATTGAATATAAACTTGCACAGATGTCACAGTTCGTCTTTTGAAGAGGGTCAGACTTGTACTAATGACTTGTGGATTGTTTGCTTGTGGATTTTTAAAATAATAGTCTGCTCTAACTAGCCTTGAAAAAAGCACATTAATACATAGTAAAAAAAAAAAAGGGAATATAGAAAGCTTAATTTACTGTGGCTAATTATTTCCCGGGCAGCTGCAGATCCGTCATTGTTTCAGCTTCTTCCTTTTTACTTACAGTGTTACTTGGAATAAATGCTTGTCTGCTATATTAAAGTTGCATTACACCTAAATGGCAGCGGAGTGGCGAATGCCTCCCTCCACCTAGCAGGCATGGGGCGGTCTAGGAGGCAACTGCCCCCTGCACCGATTCAATTTTAATGTTTTTGGTCCGGCCAGCTGCCGGAGGCCATAGGCTAAATGCACCTGGCGGCTGAGAGTTAGGTAGAGGATCCTACCTGGCCTCGTCAATTGTTTTATACACACTCGGAGCGGCCGGGCAGCATCCTCCTTCTGCTCAAAATCGCCTGGCGCAGCCATGGCAGTGTGTGACTGCACATTGACTGAGTATGCTGGCGGCTTACCCAATAGCGCACTGGTTGGTGGTTGGCGCTGGCAATTGTTGGATGTATGAACTTTGGTGTATTTTATCTTCCTGCAATTAAATAGCAGCCTAAGTTGACTATCCTGTGCTGCTGAGAGACCATGCTCTTTTCACTGTCTACCTATCAGCTGTTGCGTTCCACTTGTCTCGATTCCCCTCCTCTCATCATGATGCTGCCCCTGACATGTGCACTCTATATCTGCCTACTCTCCTCTTCTTCTTGTAAAGCATAATGTGGGTCCTTGATGATTATCATTGCACAGCTAAAGGCAGGGCCATGACACACCCCTTCACGCAAGCACTTTTGACTTCCCCTTCGGGATCTCCCACCGCGGAGGTCCAAAAAATAGCTAATTATAGCTCGCTCCTCTCACAAATATTCTGTGCTGCTTTGAACATTCCGACCATCTGATTGGCTGCAGGTTGTTCTATCTCCACCCTCTTGAAAACTGAAATCGTCCCACACTATCAGGAGTTCAAGATGAAAAACAATAAGGTGCTCAGACTGTTTGGCGTGGCCTATATGGAATGTGGAAACACCCCTAAAACACAAAACAGGTAGACGAAAATACAATGTATAAATGTATATACTTTACTTTTATTGTAGCACCACCTCCCCTAGGTCTTCAGGATCGGAGCCCATAAGGGTCAACCACACCCTTTGAATCCAAGTTAAAAAGACAAAAAAGTAAGTAAATAAATAAGTGACCATGAACACGGCCCCAGTCTTTCGGACAGATTTGTAAAATTTTCTTGCACAGCCAAAAGATCAGGGCAAAGAACGAGTGCGACAGAAAAGTGAGACCAGTGCTTCATACTCTAATCTGACCTCTAGGGGTCACCACTCCCAGTGACTTGTCAGGCACCCCCTGGTTGCCATTCTGGGGGCACTTACGTCCCGGGTTTTCTTGCTGCCAGCCTTTCCGCCAGAGGACCATGGTTGCCTGCCCATTTTGGGAGGACCCTGACTTACCCTTCTAGGTCAGTAACACGCTTGATCTACACCAATATGTTATTAGATTGTTGACAGCTTCATGTGTGTAGTTTAATTGTAGGGACAATGAGAGTTCTCTAGCTCACTTGTATCTTATATTTACACATCAAGTCCATAGTGCCAAGAGAAGTAAGAAAACATTACCACTGACTTACAGGCCTATTTATTAAGCCATGAACCAAGCGGAAACGTCTTTTTACGCATGGTTTAGACATTTTTTAATAAAACTACTATGTAACAAATGCCTAGTCCGGGAGATATTATAGACTAAGACTCACACTATACCACAGACCCCATCATTTTCAATGGGGACTGCGATCTGGGGCTCTTTAACAAGTTCCGAAAAGCCTAGATGAAGATGGCCTTAACCATTCTACCCTATGTAGAGAGCATTCAGTAGAGGGATCTTCAGATCTCTCACCACATCTTCCTGTTCTCCCCACCGGTGACCATATCTCTGCGCAGGCGCAAAGCCTCTTTGTGATAGTGACTGGAGAGGAGAGAGAGGCAACGGTAAGGTAAGTGAAGTCATCAGTGAAGTCACGAGATTAATTCTTCCGAAACATCATCTGTCCTCATTGCAATGACGGATGATATTTAGCTTAATAATAAATAGGACCCTAAATGGTATATGTAGGGTAATAAGTTTATATAGCATTTACACTTTATTTGAGCTGATTTAGTGATGAGTGTATTGTCAGCCCCGTTTCATGGGTACATTTAAGGTACATACACTTATATAAACTCTGATCAATGCTTTTAGACGAGCTGATTCTTGCTGCATTACAGAATAAGCTCGAAAGTGATTTTTTTATGACCTAACTGTATTAAGCTTCTGGACATGTAAAAATGCCAATTTACATTATACTCAAGGAGGGATTAATGCAGGAACCACTATATCCAGGGCCATCTTTTCCATTGGGCACGATGGGCAGCTGCCCAGGGGCCACGCGGGCAAGGGGGCCCCATAGGCACGGCTCTTAATGAGAATAAATAATTCTGCAAAAGAAAAAAACCCGCAAAAAAAACCTTCAAGGGTCACTGAGCAAGTACATCTATCTATCTCTATCTCTATCTCTATATATCTATATCTATATCTATATCTATATCTATATCTATATCTATATCTGTATACATCTATATATCTATATCTATATCTATATCTGTATACATCTATATATCTATATCTATATACATCTATATATCTATATCTAGGGGCCCCGGTGCACTGCTTTGCCCGGGGGCCCATAATGTTGTTAAGATGGCCCTGACTATATCTCCGAAATATGGGCAATATCCTCCAACTCTTATTGCCCCCATGGACTTAGCGTCTAACTGAACCTGTCTGCAGAAGGGGGATGTGTTTGTCTTCTTCCTGGATAAAAAATAAAATGTGGGAAATACAGGTAGTGGGCAAAAAAAATGGAAACCCATATATAAAGAACAGCAAAAACTGGGGAAACCCTTACTTCCCCCTGGGCCTCTCCAACCCCATTTCTAGTAAGTGAATTAATTCAGGTATTCATTTTGGATGAACTGCAAACCAAATTTCCACTCCTCCATCCAAAATTCTTCTAGTACTTTCAACTTTGACATTTTGTGGTGTCTATCTGAACGAGTGCCCTCCTCTCGCACCTACTACCTCGTTTGAAAAACTATGTGTCATGATTCCCTGTAAATACAGTATTGGTCTTGGAGTGGGAGAGGGAGTGACCTGCCCCCCCCCCATAGGCAAACCGAGGGGGTGTTTCCTAGTGCCTGGAAACCCCCCTCCAAGCCTGGGGCACTGTATAATTGAGGTGGCTGGACCCTGCCCCCGCTTCACACAGCTCTGCTTGAAAAGGGAGAGCTGTGTGCACCTAACAGTAGTGCACGCAGCATTGCCCATGTATATTATTGGGATAGGAAGAGTTGTCAAGCAGCCAAGCACTGTCTCATATTATAGCCACGCCCCCATGCATGTTGGTCACGCCCACTGGCGGTGTGGCATAGAAACGCCTCCCTAAAAATCCTGCATTTGCCCCTGCCCTTCCCCCAGGTGAGGACTACTGGGAGACTATTACAGAACAGGTGGCCACCAGCTCCTTCTACCTTCATTAAAAAGAACACCTATAAAGAATAGCAAAAACAGGGGCTTCACTGTGTATGGTCAGAAGAACAGAGCGGAAGACTCAAGAGGGTGAACTGCCATCACCTGACACTCCCCCAAGTTTTGCCGGGCAGATGCACCAAATATCTCAGCCCCGACCGTACTCATGTGGATGTAAATTTTTCATCTCCAGGTGACCTGGTGAGAGATATGTTTTTGAGGATCTATTAAATACTGTATTACGCATATTTGCCAACTTTTCATCGTTGTCGGGGGATGTGGGTGTGTGGGGTGGGGCTTGACGAATTGCATCATTTTGGCCCCACCCCTAAACGATTGTCACAATTTTGGCCAATTACAGCAGGGGGCGGGGATAAAATGACGTGATATTTGTATCATTAAGCCCCGCCCCTGCCACTTATCTATTGCGGGGGTAAATACTGGGAGGTTGCCCTGCTCTCCCGGGAGGTCTCCCAGAGATGTGGGAGTCTCCCGGACATTGCGGGAGAGTAGGCAACTATGCGTTAAAGGAAAGCAGCTAATGAATCTCTGGAGAGTGAAGTGTCTTTTACATTTCAGTCTCCATTACTGAAGTCATGTTGTCTTACCTGTCAGTCTTTGATTAAATCCTAGTCTCCATGAAAATGGCCACCTCCATAGGCATCAATACATGGATATAGGACACAATTTCTGAACTGTGTCATCAGGACACAGATGGTGAAGCCAACCACGTCTTGTACTGGGTCAGCATCAGGGAGAATGCCAGACTCTCCAGGGAGTGAGGGAGATCACCCCTAGTTCATCGAGTCTCCCTGACATTCAGGGAGAGCTGGCAAGTATGGTATTACGCCTCTAGGGAATCTAATTTGAAAGAACGGAGCTTAATGTCATTATATCCCAATGTTTCCCTAAGTTTCCTTTAACATTCTTTCCTGATGTTTTCTTGTCATTTACAACTTGAGGAAATCCAATGCTGCCGAATGCCAGTGGGAAGCAAATCAGTTCTGGGACATGCGATGGGCGATGCTCATAGCGCCTGGAATAGGGCTCAATTATGGGTGTTTTCGCTTGCACCTCTAGGAGCACTTATGGAGCAAAAATGAGTGTAATCGAGCACTATGAGCATTGCGGGTCCCTTCATTAAGACATGCAAAACGAGCGCATTGTGCAATTTTTTTTTTAAATGCAATAAATCGTGCATACGCACGTCCGTATTCAACAAGGAGCGGGTGTAGAGATACGTCTAACAGACAATAAACTACGGGATACGTCCAATACATATGTGGGATATAAAGTCACAAAAGAATGCAGAGGAAAAAAAAGAACTATTCAGTTAATGTCACCTGTTAATAATATAATGATTAATGACAAAACATTAAAAAAAAATAATTAATTTTTACTTTTTATCCCTCCCATAAAATACATTTATTAGGATGTTATTAATATCTACTGTACATAAAATGAATTATTACACTTGCCCCTGATTACAAACACAAGTTCTAGCTGTATTCACAGCCGTTATCACTAGTAATCGACTCTTACACCAGACCTGTAGCTGGTGCAAGTGATACGACAGAAAAACACGTACCTTTGAGATGCCCAGAACTTGAAGCGGACGTTGCTCCGTGCCCCCGAGCCTGGCACCCTCTTACTGTACATTGACTACATGCATACCCCCAGTCCCCTCCCCTTTCCACCCATGAAATCGTAGGCTGTAGCAAGGGTTCTTTGAGCTCGAAGATTAACTGGATGTTGCTGCGTTCTCTGACATATAATGCTTTGCCCTATTTTAATATATATATATATACGAAGGATAACCACGTTCTCTACACCTATACAACAGACTCCGGTTCCTGCAACAAGCATTCACTTATATTTACTTTTAACGGCTATGAAAGTTTTCTCCACTATGAAGCCCCCTTGGGCTCCTGGGCATCTTCATGTTAGTGCTTCATTAATCAGAGCCAGCGTCACAGAGTCAGATCAGCTGCTTGATATCGAGAACATTTGTGATTGATTGAAATTGATTTCAAAACAAACAGACAATAAATCAACCTAAAGACATAAAAATATGTGGTAGCAGCGAGTTTATATGTAATTCCCTCTTACAATTTCAATAACCTTCCACAGCAACTGCTCCAAACGCACAATCTGACACACTGGTTATTGTACAGCTGTTCCCAGACAGAAAGGAGAAGGAGAATTTCTCCTTAGCAACCAATCAGACTTCTGCTTTCCATTCCTAAACCAGGCTTAAAGAAATGCCACAGTCCGATCAGTTGCCAAGGGCAACACCACCTTTACTGTTTGCACCAATTTTCATAAATCTTTCCCTGTGGCATCAGTTTTGTGTTGGGCAAACAAAGCTAAACGTACAAGCTACATGGTAAACACATAACCAGCTTAAATATTTCTAAGTGGTCTATTTATCGATAGGAGAAAACCCCTACGACCGACTCCAGGCGATGGTTCCCCTTGGGAGGCTTATTAATCATGGACAGCATCAGTACAAATACCGCTGCTCCCCAATGATAGATAACGCTATGTCAGGATGCCATTAACTGGGGACAGAGCAAGAAAAAGACTTTACAATTAAAGCATTTTTTTTTTCTTTTTTTTTTTTTTAAATAAAGTTATTTTTTTTTACATTTTTGTAAATGAACCCAGAGATACCTCAAGAATGAATGAGCACAATTTGCTGTATACAACAATAGGTGAATATATTATAAGACACTTTCAAGGTAAATCTCCCCGTTAATAAATAATAAAAGGATTTTTTAATCACATTGAAGTATACCTGTCACCTATACATACACTAGAGGGAATCATTTAGTAGGATGAACCAATATTTATATTATACATTTTATTATTTTACTGTGGGCAGCATGATGGCGTAGTAGTTAGCACTTCTGCCTCACAGCACTGGGGTCATGAGTTCAATTTCCGACCATGGCCTTATCTGTGTGGAGTTTGTATGTTTTCCCCGTGTTTGCGTGGGTTTCCTCTGGGTGCTCCGGTTTCCTCCCACACTCCAAACACATACTGGTAGGTTAAGTGGCTGCTAACAAATTTACCTGTGTGTGTATGTTAGGGAATTTAGACTGTAAGCCCCAATGGGGCAGGGACTGATGTGAGTGAGTTCTCTGTTCAGCGCTGCAGAATTAGTGGCGCTATATAAATAAATGGTGAGTATGATGATGATATTACATGGATGAGGCCAGTATATGACTCACTGATCATTGTGGTACATATTACATTATTTACCTTTAGAAAGCAATAACTACTTAAGATCTATTTTCAATTACCTGTGGAGCAAAGTCTTATTTTTTATCTATTTCTATCCAGGTGGCTCTGTCCCTTTACACACAGTGAGACCTATGGGATTAGGACTTTATAAGTGATTACATATATGTTTATAATAGGGGCTTCACACCAGGGGACTGCGTTGGATTTAGTCCCCACTGTGAACTCTGAGTCACACAGGACTGTTACTTCCCTTGTTCTGTACATCACCTCCACTAACAGCCACAAAAGCTAACCTGATCTTCAGCTAAACAGTGACGATAATAATGGATATGAAGATTTCTGGATACATAGGGGAAAAACACTGGCAGCTGTATTGGATATTGGGGGGTATGTGTGAAAAATGGAATTGCCGGAATATCAGAACCCCGGAATGAGACGGCTCCCTGCCTGGTGTCTGCTGCCTGGTGTCTGCAGTGAAGCTTGCTGTATCTTCTCTCCCTGTATAGAGCATTCTGGTCTGCTACACAGATATGTCCCACATGCCAATATATCATACTACACGGACAATCCTGGGAGACTCCTGAAATCCGGGTAGGGCTCTCAGGAGAGCAGGCAAGTCTCCCGCATCCCACAAGTTGTTAGTCAAAATAACGCAATTCGCAGTGAATCGCGTCAGTTTGACCCCAAAATGACTTGATTCATCGTGCCCCACCGACTCACACCCTCCGGTATATATATATATATATATATATATATATATATATATATATATATATATATATAAATATAGATAGAGAGAGAGAGATAGAGATAGATCTCCTAAGTGTGCCACAACTATTCTACATAACATATTAGCTATAGTAGCTATATATTGTCGTTTTCCATTCTGTCTGCCGGGATGGATTTCTGCGTACTTAAACGATCCATTCCGGCTGCTGGAATAGAGCTCTGAGTACATTAGCCATATTCTCCCTGCCGGAATGGATGTCTAAGTACTTTACCCATCCATTTCGGCTGCCGGAATGGGGGTCTGAGCTACTTAACTAAACATTTTGTGCAGAGAAATGGGTATGCGAGTACCTTAGCCATCCATTCCGGGTGCCGGAAGGGGGCGCCGAGGACCTTACCCATCCATTCCGGGTGCAGGAATGGATGATTAATATAAACAAAACCTTATTGCGGCCCATGGAATGGATGGCTGAGGTACTCGGACACCCATTCTGGAACTTGGACTATTTGTCTAAAATACTTAGAGCCCAATTCTGGCAGCCGTAATGGATGGCTTATAAGCAATATAAAATGGGTAATAGTTGTCCTATACATACTTAAGAAAATTACACACAGTGCAGAGAACATATATGTGCAGCAGAGCAAAATGCTCTATACAGGGAGAGAGAACACAGCAAGCTTCACTGCAGACACTAAGCAGCAGAGGGCGCTGTAGGAAGCTGACTGATTCCGGCATTCCGGCTTTTAGAAAGTGATCCTATAGTAGAAGGAGTTTCTCATTGCATTACCAGGCAGCCAGTAAAAAGTGACAATTTACAACCCTTCACCAAGAGCAGACTGACGGCAATTATCAAAGTTATTCCAAGACACTACAAGGGGGAGGAGGGAAAATAACAAGACTGGAAAAGAAATGATGAATAGCAAACTCTCCCATTAGAAACTGCAAGCGCTGGGTAGAGAGGCTCTGTGCTGCAGCATGCCTGGATTTTAATCACATGGAGAGGAATAAGAGGCAGGAGATTGACAGAGGCAGAGACTTGCACTAGGGATTACCAGCAGGAGGGGAAAGCAGATTTTTATGGCAGGGGAAATTAATAATAAGGAAGGAACGGAGTAACCCCCCTCTCCAGCTTCTCTCTCCGCCTCCATCCCTGGACCACAGCAGATCGTGGAGTACAAAAAAAAAGACCATACAATAGGAGCATACACCTATGTATTGCATAGCCCTATATTAAAGCAGCTGAGCTGACATCCAGCAATAGACATCAGTCTGAAGAAGGATTTTCCCCACCACACTATCTCCTGGTTTTATCCTGGCTTTGGGAATATTACACCAGCTCTTGGGCAGAGGATCTCTCTTTCTGGCTCTTTCAGTTTTAGAGCTGAAGAACCTGAGGATTTTTAAGGGGTTGGGAGGTGAAAGACGGTCCCTGTTCACAGCTCTGCACATATACCTCAAGATGAGAGGTAAAGGTAGGAAATCAAACCTTTCTGATTCAAGAGACCTGGATGGCTCCTACGATCAACTCACTGGTAAGTGAAATACCCCTCTGCCTGCTGGACAATGGGGAGTGTCCCTTTAAGACGCTGATCGGCAACATTCTAATAACGGATACATTGTTTCCTTTCTGGACACGTTTGATCTCGCGATCAATTATAATTTGGTTTTTTGAGCATTGGCTGCCTAACATGATAACTTCAGAAAAAAAAATCTGCATGTGAATAGGGATTGAAAAATTAAAAATATTCTCCACCAGTGTTGTGCTGGGAAAGTTAGACAGGGGTAAAAGAGACAGTTTGGAGAGTGGCTGCTTAATTCCTGGCTGAAGGGAAGAAGTTTGAGGGTCGTGGTTAACTCCAGAGTGCTCAGCGTTGGTTTATGTACTAAGCAGCAGCAGGTGTATTAGATGATATATTGAGCTTTCATGCTGCCGTTAAGACTCCACCAGGGAGATCTGTGTGGGAATGCAAAACCTTATGGGAGCCTGTAATCAAAATTCACATTTACAAGCTGTGGTGTTCTGCCATCATGGTAGTTGATACACAGTCTGAATCCTCTGCGTGTGTCAAGTGTAACTCACTGCTCTTATCTGGCTTTACTGAATGTTGGAACAAATGCACAACACGGTTTATTAAAGACTAAGGAAGTGTAGGCAACCTGTGGCTTTCCAGCTGTTGTGGAACTATAAGTCCCAGCATGCCTGTTTGACAGCAGCAGGAAAATCACAGATTGCTTACGTCTGGTGCACTCATGTTAACATTTGGATTGTTTACATTGGCTCTGTTTTGTGCAGGTGTGGATTTGCATACACCTACAGGCTGGATTGTAGTGTTGGAATAAGCTTTGACCTTTTTAAAGCAGCTAAAAATATTATTTAGAAGGTTCAGTGTCGCTGACAGTGGTGGGAAATGGGTGAATAACAAGACGCAGTAAAAATAGATTTTTATTTCTGATTAAAACATATTTTAAAGCAGAACTGCCATCTGGGTACAAAGCTATTCTGATGTAGTTAAACCCTAAAAAATGTGTTTTAATTGTGTGCTCAAAATAGAAATGCATTTTTGTAATTACTTTTTTATTTTTGAGTGTTACAGTGGCAGAGAGCTGAATCTGTCTTAATACCCCTCCCCCCTCCATTTTATTATGGAGTCAATGGGGAAAAAAGATAAAAACTTAAAGCTGCATTTTCTAAATTGGGGAACATTTTTGTTCACCACATTAAAATGGCTGTGGTAGGAAGGGGGTCTGTCTGGCCAATCAGAAGCAGCAATGTCTTGGATTGTGGCTTCTGATTGGTCCTCCCACTCACGTCCCCTCACAGCAGAGTCATACAGTCTCTGATTTTGGTTCTGAGGTGTAAGGCAAACCACAGAGCCCCAGGGAAAAAGGCTGCAAGGAACAGCTATTAAGGAGGTCGTGCTAGGGCTAATTACCTCTAGAGGTGTCCAAGTTCAGTCCTCATGGGCTACCAACAGGTCATGTTTTCAGGATTTCTGTCTGTAGAAACAAGTGGGATAATTACTGACCCAGCCAAATAGATTAACTCATTAAAGAAATCCTGAAAATATGACCTGTTGGTAGCCCATGAGGACCGAACTTGCTTCTGATTGACCTCTGGTCTAGATGGTAAAATAATTTTTAAATTTTTTTTGTTACTTTTTCTCTTCCTTCTAGTGGAAAAATAAATGTATACAAGGTTTCAATTGACATTTTCTCAAATCAGTTTGAAGATAATAGCCTGTGCTCTCAAATGTTCCTAAAATTCTTTCATTCACTATGACCGAACTTGGCAGGCAGCCAACTCTTACTGTCAGTTTTCTACTTTGTTGTAACAATATTTCTGCACACTACAAAACAGTTAGCACTTAATTCTGCAGAGAAGCTGCTATATTTATTACATTTTGCAATCACTGAGTAGCAGAAAAATGAACAGCAATGCATCTGCATGCAAAATCGTTTAATTATATTATCAAATTTGGGATGCAAAATTTGAGGCTACATTTCCTTTTAAATAAAAAAACACAAACACATACATTGAGGAGACTGTTAGCTACCAAGATATATAGATGGCATTTAATTATTGAATCAGATAATAAGTATGTGTGAGAAATCTATTTTAAAGTCACCTAAATTGTACTAAACTGCTGGTTCCCCATGAATTCTTTATTTTCTGGGCTATTCTGTAATACAGAACATTCAAATCTATTTTTCTTGTCATTTTAAAATTTCAGTGGAGGTGAGTGTGGAGCAGGAGCACCAATCAGAATGTGCTATATTGTGATTATGGCGTCTGATTGGTGCTCCTGCTCGCACAGTCCCTTCCTCTGCGGCAGTGCAGAGCCCCAGTATTCAGCTTAGTCTGTGACAAGACCCCTGGAGTCCCAGGGAACACGGCTGCATGAAGCAGCTCTAGGAGCTCCTGATAGGGGAATCTGCAGGCTAGTAGGTCAGTGTAGGTCGTATTGCAGCTTAAAGTACCCCGGGCCGTGGGAGTCTGTGCTTCAGCATGCAGCGAATGGAGTATTACTGTATTACTAGATCACATTTCCATTTTTCCCCTAGAATACTGTCTTGTTTATCTTTATTTGTGTTGTAAATAAATTGAACATAAGGTGACATCGGGACAGTTTTGATAACACGTGTCAGTTTTCTGTGCGTGTGAAGCTTTTTATTACATTGTAGTGCTCTTCTAGAAATGCGCTTTTCCATCCAAGCCCTCTTCCTTTAATCTGACGGAGAAGAACCTTTGCAGGTGCTTTTACAACCTGTAAAAAAAAACAAAAAAGTCCCCAATGTATAATGCACTGCTTAAAATTGTAAAAATATCTAAAACAAACAAACACGGGCAGCCCCAGCACTAAGCAGACTGGGCAGGTTTCTATAATAACTAGGACACTAGATATAGAGTCATCCTGCTATGGGGAAAATTACCTCCAGACAGGTCAGCACAGGGCTGATGCCTTATAGGAGGGGCCCCCTAAATACAGCATGCCCCCCTTCCCTGGAGACTGCTAGTTCACCTGCTGAAAACTTGTGGAAGATGGGGGGAAATTACAAGATTCGGACACCTGGAGAGGTAACTTTGCCATGCCACTGGTTCCAGTATAAGGGACAAAGTCCTGTGCCCATTATACCAAAAGAGTCAGAAAAATAAAGACGCATAGACATAAATGTTTATTAAAGTTTATCATCAGACAATGAGTAAAACTCATTTTCAACAGACATCATCGGCTTGGACACTCCTGTAGGAAAGAATACATTATTCTTCTTTAGTTTTCATAGTATATGAATATCTCTGATGTTGCATTATTTAAAGCCCCGGCCTAATTAACATTGAGGTGGAAATCCATCTTACGGGAGCAAATTCGCACCTGGAAAGACCATTATGCCATGTAAGGTGTAAACATTTTCTTTTCTCTTCTTTTTCCTGCAGGGAATATACGGCTGTGTTCGCATGTAACACACAACTATGGGGCAGCTCTATTTTAAAAATTTAGTGTTCTTTGCAGCTCACCATGGATTTGCCAAGGTGCAAAGTTGCACCTTCTAGTTGGATTTACTCTTAAATCTGAGACCCATAGTGCACCAGCATGGATGACACTGTGAAAACTGATTGAAAGCCTAGTGAGTAATAGACTCTGGTACTATGACAAGCCACAATAGTCCCAGTTCAGCTACATTGAGAGCAGATCAGGGGCCCGGAAGGCCAGAACGGCATTACAAAGTAGCAGTCTGGGGTCATATTCATAGTTTCACAGTTTGTGAAGTTGTACAAAGGCACAAGTTCATCAACTTCCATCGTTTCTAAATTATATCTGCGTTGATCCAGAGTAAGGGAAATAAATGCACCCAGCGAGCCCATCTAACCTAAGGGGCACATTTATCATTATTCACATAAAGTCAAAAGTAGTTTTCAATCCTTATCGCAATGATAAGGATTGAACTACTTCTCACATTTATGTACAGCCCTGCACAGAAACAGCAGTTCCGAAAAACTGCTGTTTCAGTGATAAAAAAAATCATACTTACCCCCCTCTTCAGAAGCGCTGTCTCCGGGTCTTCTCTTCACTCTTCAATTGCGCATGTCCAGTTCCAAGAACTGGACATGCGCACACAGATCCCCTCTCTGTCTCTGCAACGATAGTTGCAGAGAGAGAGCGCTGAGTGACAGGGAGGGATCATGTGATCCCTCCACACATGCGCTGTCCAGCTCTGCTCTCCGGAGCAGAGCTGACAGCATTAGATTTCTTCCATTCGGATGATGTACGCCAGCTGCAGCTGGTACATTAACATGACAAGTTCCCGAAAAAAATGTTTTTTCGGGACTTGTTAGATTGCGGCCAGGAGCAGTAACCATCCTGTTGAATGGTGACTGCTCCCAAAAACGAAGAGGAATGCAAAGCAGCAGATATCCATGATATCTGCTGCGATGCCCCCTTAATAAATTTGCGGAGGACACTGTGGGACCTTAATGACCCGTTAAAAGCACTATCGTGCTTTATTAAATATGCCCCTAAGAGAGGAGAAAAATCCTTCCTGACCCCATAACGTTGCTAGGTTTAATCTATCAATCTTTTGCTGATCATCACTGCACAGGAGAGATATGAACACCCGAAAATACAAACTGTTTTTTCAAAGACGTAAGTTCAGAAACATGCAGATTAAATTCACTTTTAAACAAGTACATAAAATTAATGCATTTTATATGTGCTATAAAGGTGGACACTGTCTAAGGAGTTTTGTCTAAGGAGTGCTGGCACTATATAAATAAATGTCGATAATAATATAATAGGATAGGGTAGGATCAGGGTCGGGGAAACACGGTAAGCCTACTAGTACCCGCTCTGAACAGAGCAAGAGTCGGAATAGGCACAGACAGTAGTTACGGAGGAGCTGTGCGGTGAAGCGCCGATGAGGCTTCATGGCAAACTCTGGCAGGTCGGACACTGAAAATGCCTACCCTGGGTAGGATTGGGAACACTACAAGTCAAATTCTGATGGCAAAATGCTTATATGATGAATATACGTTTAACCCTAGAGAGGGGTGTGCATGGCAGCCTATATTGGATAAATACTGATATCATTTTTATATTATTGTTGTAAGAAATGTTATAGTTATTTTTTAGATATTCTCTATATCTTTGTGGCAATTAATACTACATGGTACATAACTAGAATTGCATAAAATAGCTTCATTATCATTTATTGAGCTTTTTTAAAAAAAATTGGCTATTGTTGGCGCTCTAGTGCTTCTGGCAGGGGGGCGATCAATTTTGTGTAGGTGCCCAAAATACAACTCGCACCATCCCCCTTCCCCTGACCCCCTGTTCTGCTGTGGCCTCTTCTGAGAATGCGCAGTCTCATGCAGGGCTTTGTTCTGCTGTTTTGAAAGCAGAGAGGGGTGCTTGAGGTAGGGTGGGGGGCATGAGGAGGCTATTGCTCCAAAACTGCACCCCCTGGCTTCCGGTACGCCATACCTCTGTGAGGCCGGAGTCAAGGTTTAGGAGGGGAAAGGGGCAACACATGGGAAGGGAAGCCAATTACAGTTACAGATCTTATAACCTAAATGTCATGGATAGCTTTTGAGTGTGTTTGTTTTTTTGTTGTTGTTGTTGTTGATTTATAGCAACTTATTCGATATACGTAAACTGTTGTCACTTCAACACCAGGATACCTATAACCACCAGACATTTCCTCTTTTTATAAGTGCCACTTTATACCGTGTGTGCATATTTAAATTAGTGACTACAAATATGGTGAGCTTAGCAGAGGTGACTGGCCCCAGTTCTCTCAAGGAACCCAGTAATGCCCCTGGGAAAATGGACTCTGTTTCATCTCCGTATCACAGCATTATACAGAATTCTACAATGCAACAATAAATCACATAGAAACAGAGATATAATAAATCAAGGTGCAATTGTTGCAATGATTTGGCCCAGTACATAAAAATAGATGGAACCGAATTTTAATTGTAGTGGCGTCAGCGGTGGGATTCCCAAGCTAATACATTAACGCAGAATATCACATTTAATTATGACTTTATAACTGGAAGCATGCTTCTGTTTCCTTCAGGGACTCCACTTACATCATAATCAATTTGCTATTGACACATAGATCTAGTAATGTGTTTGTTTGTACTCTGTCTTGATGATGATAGTGGTACTAATTATTAAGATTAATGTATTTAGACAGTGCCCCATATTCATATAAAATCTGTAAATATTGAAAGAAGAGCTGTCACTATGGTATACTGTGGACTTTAATTAAGTGTAGAGTAGTGCTACTCAATCGGCTGAGCTGTGCTCTCTTCACTGATGGCTCTCTACTCAGCGCACGGCGATCCTCGCCACTCTAGAGTGCTGAGAGCGCGGACCGGGAAAGCAGGTTGAGTGGTGAACATGGCACAGCTCAGCGGTGGTATTAGCATATTGTGTGCACTACTTGCCACACCCTCTACTAGGTCTGTAAATAGTAATTAGGAGGAAGTTAGGTTTGTTTCTACTAAGGACGGGCAACCCCTGGAAAAATATTAACCCCCTCCATCATTATAAATATGCCCCTGCCCCCTCTCTCCCTGTGAGAAGCCCTGCTGCCCGTAACAGCCAAGTGTTTGAGTACACAAACTAGTCTGCTACTTTTCTGGCCTTTACATTTGAAGGGGTTGGCCGGATGGCCTGTCCTACAGAGTTTAATTTGAAATGCAGCCGCATTCCAAATTTTCGGCCTTTAGTATTTGGCCATTGTTGAATGATGCCGGACTCCTTCAGACCAGTAGAGCTGCGAGCTTTCCAACCTAGGTGTTCACCAACATAGATTATCAATGAATCCTTTTTGATGGGGATAAGGGAACCCCAATACTAGAATTTAAATTTTGGGTGTAGTTCTACTTAAAGAGATTTCTAGACATACAGCATTCTTGGTGGCACAATTTTGAGTAATGTATTAAAAACAAAAGGTGTTGTAATTAAGAAATATATGTTACTAGTATATTATACCAAATTTGTCAAATTTTAGTTTAAAAGGCTTAACGGCTGATATCCAGACTTCCTTTACCCTCTTACCCCTATTTAACTATAACCTTAAATAACTTAATTTAAATATGGTGGTGGTGGAGAAGAGAGCAGTCAGTCCGACATCCAGCAGGCAAAACCCTACTGTCCCAGCATTAACCATTGGGATCTCATCAACTGGGGGACAATCAATCAAACCCCTGGGTTCAAGTGGGGGACAACCAATCACACCCGGGGGGCACATATCTACCTTAGTGGGACACTGTGTCCTGGGCTTACAGAACCCGCCCATCCTCTGGGCTAGATGGAAAGTAACCACAGGGCAACCCACAGGGGCGGTACCTGTACCGAGACTATAGCCGATTCACTCAAAGAGAGGCCGGTTCAGCGTGCCCACTACCGTAATGTGTGCCCCAACCACTGGCCGTCGATTGCACTGTGTTTTCCGGCAACTCTCCATCCAGGATGACCATCAGCCGTGCCAGCATGCCAATAACTGAGCACCAACACGAGAAGCATCCAGCCCTGTATCCATGCTACCAAGTATCGACAACCAGGGAGGGTAGGTGGGCAACGTCCAGAACTGCAGAGACTACTTAATTTTCCGCCCATCCAACTTATAGATCCTGTTTACCCTTCCCCTATGACACCATATGGGTGTACTCCATAGTTGGCTATTAACCCCAGAGAATAATCCAGTTTGAAGATACAGCTTTTAAATTGCCTTCAGGCTTATTTCAGCCCTCAGTTCTTATTCTCTCCTGTTCCCTTTTTTTAAGTGTAAGTTGATACTTGATGACACTAAATGATCTGACATTTTGTAATAGAATGATAGGAAAGAAACAATATTGTAATGTAAAAGATGTTTGAATAAATAGAATTAAACATGTATTTCCAATTTAAGAAAGTTGTTAATGTTTTCACAATTCTCATCCCACAGGTGGAATTTGGTCCTATCGGCTGCTCTCTTGTGATGCTTTGGTCTTGAACTAAATCTTGTTGCTTCTAATGTTCCCTGAATAAATAATAGCAAAGGCTTCCTCATTATAATCATTAGTACTTTATTGTTGTGCTCTGAAATATAAGGACAGATTAATGGGATAATAAGTGTAAGCAATGCACAATGTATTTCTAAAATCTGTTCTAGCATTCTTTTATAAAATATAATGGGACCAGAATATTACAAAATGCGTTTGTGGATCTAGAAAATGTTGCTTTACAATCTGATGGGTTTGAGAGATTACCACATCATAATACCAAGATTAAAGCCTCATGAGATTATATAGGTGAAAGGATAACAGGTGGAGCAGACTTGATTGCATCGTCTGAGGTGTACCACAACCCTTGTGTCACAGTCAATCCGCAGTCGCCTCAATGGAAACAGTGTAAATCCCGTTTACTGAACCTGTGCTGATTTATGAGTAAAGTTGCTTAAATATTGAAACAACTACATTTGAAGAAACTGCTACATCAGTGTATATTTTACAAACAGAATGGGGATAGTGTACGAATTATATTTTTGTATTGAAAGTTAAAGTGTTTCTCTCTGCAACAAAACTGCTGTTTTTGACAGTCATTAGGTCTAGGAAATTTGAAATGTGAAGTATGATTCAGGCGGAATTTTTAAAAATAAGCCCCCTACCCTTCAAATTTCCCTCGGCCGATAGCTGTCAGATCCAGCCATCTAGTATTTTGCAATAAACCTGCCGAACACCTTTTAAGAACGTTTACTATGAGTTGCCTGATTAAGCATACATAATTATTTTCAGGATTTTTGTTTATTTTAACATGGGTGTGTCTTTAAAAAGTGATACAAATGGTAGATGTGTCAAAATTTATGTATAAACTGCTAAATGGTGCTAAGGTTCTCTTAATACCAGCCACAGAGTTTTCTGGTGTAACAGTCAATGCTCAAAAACCAAATTATCTGTCCATTCAATGTTAAAAAAAAGGTGCATAAATTTTCATCTTAAAGGGATGCTACATTTGTGTGACTCTCCTGCATGTCTAATTGCTTCCACGCTTTATTCAATGGAAATGCAAATGTGCTTTAGTTTGCTGTCCTGGCTTTTATATTGATTATGACTGGTTAAGTGCCTTCCTGGCTTCTCTATTGTTGTGAGATTCAAGTCATTATTTCCCATGCAGTTTGCGATTCCAAACCTCCCTCGTGCTCTAATGTGATAGAACACAGTGTCAAGGTATAGAAAAAGCATCGGGAACCAGCGAAAATGCATGCTTTACATTGCAACTGATTTAATTCACTTGTAACACTGAAGCAAAACACATTTGTCAGCAAAATGACAGCGTAAAACTCATCTCCTTTTATCCTGGTATTTAAGTCGCTATGGCAATATCTAGCAAATCCTTTGCCTACAGATTTCTAATGTGGTCGCATTTACTTGTTTGAGTACATTTGCAGATAGCTCCGGCCTCTTGTGTTTGGGAAAATAGGACTTGGAATGATTTGGAGGTCTGTGTAATCCTCTTACCAATGCATGACAATGTCTAATACACACTTGGCTTCCGATATACAATCCAAACGTTGCAGAAATTGACAGCAATTTAGTCCTTGGCTTTTGACATCAAATTATTATTATTCTCATCCTGCTGTTGAAAAGATATTTGCTTCTTATATTTAAACTTTTAGTTGAGCAATAAACATGGTTGTCTATGTGTTACGTTATGATTGAACATTGAGACTCCTGTTGGAAAGTTAGTTTCCTGGAGAATGGATCAATTTTGTTGTGATCTCTGAATAATAATAAATGGTGCATTGTAGAAAGTTATGTGGGTATAATTGCAACTTGTTGATGTCTATTTATAGAATTGTACCTGTGAATGTTAAAAACCTCCCAAAAAAAACCCACCTCCTCTCCATTGAAAAGTAAAATGTATTGAACTACTTGTTGGAGAACAAACTACAAAATCTGTGGAACTGCGATGCTTTATAAACACAAGTGCATTTACATTCGACTAGTGCATTTCAAGGTGTACGCCCACTTCACGTGGAACTACCCTGTAAAAGCAATATACATCTACCTTCGCCGGTTGGCGGGTGATCTAGAATATTTTCTCCTAAAATACTACTCTCATGGCGTAGAATGTGGCTTACCACGGCCCCATAGCAAAATTTTGGGGTGGTCTCGGTGATGGAGAGACTCCTTCTCTACTTTCTCAAGCATGTGTGGGGGCTTACATGTGGGCAGTGCAGCCCTGAAAAGAGCTCCTTCTCCTCCAGGCCCCGCAGTGGTGCTAGTACCGCCAATGACCACACACTTTAGCCTCAATTGTGTCTCCTATTAGTTGTAAGAGTGACGGATATGGGGGCTATCTTCATGACATGTGTCACTTTTTTACGTCTGGATATTTTAATTACAATAGTCAAAGTGTGCAAAGAAATGGGATTTTCTGTGGCATTGCAGATGGAAGGCGTTGGTATATTTAAAGTCTTTTGCGGGAAAGAAGAGGCTGCTTGTCCTCTCTCAGTTCACGGAATGCCCACTTAAATGTGTTGTCTTCTGTCTGGCTCATTTAAATGATCCCCACCCTGCAAAATTATATGTAAATTCTGCTATTCAGTGCAAAACTAGGTGCATTATCCACACACAAGCAACGTCCTTCATCCGGCCAACTTCTCCCATCATCCTAAATCCCCTGAAGATGACACCGCCCAGATCCATGTGCTTCACCGCAAAACTAGGCACGTCTGCGCCAAAGTAGGTGCGTGATGTCACAAAGGAGCATTTGTGCTGCAATTTTGCCCTTGCGGTTTGCAAATGATCTTTATATTACATATGAAAAATTCTATACATGTTATTTTGCAACCTGTTCATTACAACTTTGGAACATTTCTAGGGCGATAGTTGCCATAGTGATCATCTATGACTGCCAGATCTTTATAGGACTGGCTACACTTAGGTCTGTCTGTCGCACAGCTGAAAGTGCTGTAGTGGGGGGGCTGAGCGACACAATCACAGGTACTAACGGTGCATGTTTTCAGGAGATCCCTGAGAATATGCAGTTTGTGACCGCTCGTTATAGTGCCTGTGATTTAAGCACAAATTGTGTTTAGAATAGAGGTTATTAATTTCATTTTATAATGGAGCACCTCTGTTAGTCTGTTACAGTAACCTGTTATCTGTTACTATCTCACCTGCTGATGAAACAGCTTTGATCTCACACACAGGTTCTGGACAGATGAACACCATATAAGCAATCTCATGTTATTAGATTTTCTACCCACTAACAGTTCTGCTCTAAGATAACCATCCTCACAATGTTTGTCCAATATTGTTATTGTTTTCTCTGTTAGCTGATGGGCAACAGGTGGCTGGAGGGGTGAATGTGGCCCTCCGAGGCTTCATTTGTGGCCCCCAGCTCCTCCCTGCTTTGTTTTGGTATAGCTTGTAGCACTTAAGTTATGTACAATGCCGGCTGATATGTTATTACAGATAGATGTCGCTTTCTTTAATTAGATACGTTGTTTAAATCTATCACTGAGATTAGGGGCAAACAGCGATGTGAAGGATTAAAAAATATTAT
This sequence comes from Mixophyes fleayi, assembly GCF_038048845.1. NCBI lineage: Eukaryota > Metazoa > Chordata > Amphibia > Anura > Limnodynastidae > Mixophyes > Mixophyes fleayi. The sequence continues at coordinate 14,799,125 of NC_134407.1, read as the reverse complement.
CTGTAAAGCGCTGTGTAATATATAGGTGTGACATAAATTTAATAAATGCAGTGTAACTATTTGCGTATCTCTACTAAACTGTTGGAGGAAAGTGATGGGGGAAGTAAAAGTGCCTGGACCTCCCCCCCCCAAAAAAAATAAGACAAACACTAAAATTGTGTCAAGATTCTGAGAACATTGGGAAACAAAAAAAATAACCAGCAAGTGGCAATGTGGAACCCTCTTATTAAAGTCTTGTATATATAGTTTTATAGCCTATACTGGGGCAGGATTCATAGATACCCATACTTGCCAACTTTGGAGATCACCCCTCTGGGAGATCTCCAAAGCTGGGCGTGTCTTGGGGGCGTGACCACATTAATCGCGTCATTAGACCTTGCCACTGTTATACAATACCAATTTCAGCCTATGAAATCAAGGGGCGGGGCCAGAATTACGCTATAAGCCCCGTCCCCACCCGCTTCACCTACGAAGCGGGCAGGATTTGGGAGGTTACCCTGCACTCTGGGGAGTCTGGGAGAGCTCCCAAAAATTTGGGAGTCTCCCGTATGCATATATGTAGATACCACTCAATCTTGGTGCATGTGGCTTTTATAGAACTGTAAAAATAATGTTTAATATAAAATTTAATGTGCAATTTAAAACCCTCCCCCCACCCCACTTTTATGGTTACCATTTTTAATGTACATATTCTAAAATGTCACTTTACCATTTAAATCCCCATACACAGTCTGTCTTTCTTCTACAATATAGTGTTCACCGAGTTTCAATTTGGGTGTTAAGTTCTCATTGATATTTATCTATTAGGTGGGCGCATTGCACCCCCATAAACATGGTTTTACGTGAGGAGGAGTAATGAGGAAAATTACTCTACTATAGAAATAAAGGAGGAGGATATATGGTATTAACTTATCCATAAGATTGTTTAGCAGAAGTTGACATGTTACTATCAGAGCACATCTGGGAAATGTAAAAGTTGGGCAAAGGCATCTTGCACTATATCCCTTGAAAACCACAATTGGGGTAAAGGTCCTTGATATAAATAAAATTAAACTGGAAGTAGAAATATCTTACATTGGATTGCGATGGACTACTATGAAAAGTACTTTTTCCTTACCCATCTGTAAATTCCCACATACCTGTGTTTCCCCTATTTCTCTTTTTACACGGAGTTCGATGTATCTCCTGTGGTTCCCACAACTATGGAGCATATTTACCAAACGTTCTAAAAGGAAAGATGAAGGTGCTGCCCATAGCAACCAATCAGATTCCAGCTATCATTTGTCTAGTACATCCTAGAAAATGATAACCAGAATCTGATTGCTTGCTATGGGCAACACCTCCACTTTTCAGAATGTTTAGTAAATCTATCTCTAAGGATCAGTATACAGGCTCTGAATGCTGGTTGCTAGGGTCAGAGAAGGCACAGCAACAGAGCTCTTAGTAAGTTACTATTATTATTTATATTAATAATAATATTATTTAAAATGTTGCCTTTAGTCAAATAAATACTCTTTAAAGGGCTTTGTTTTTAATTAGCAAAATATATTTTGTATATCCCCCTTTAAAGTGCTTGTTCAACATTTTATTATCTTTTACTTAAATATAATTCACAGGTCAGCCCTCTTTACATTTTTACTAATTATCGCAAATGGTTAGCAGATAAACATGAGGTAACATACATTTATAGTAACTCCTAGACTCAAGAGCCGTTATACAGTATAGATATATTTGAAGCGTGCGTCCCATTTTACTCAAGTTTACGTGATCCGTGCTTAGTCCATACATATACATATATATATTATATCAACATTTAATTCCTCAACACTTGAGAGCTGTTAGAATGTTTACGTAGTTTGAGTCCGTAGAGCAGACAGAGTTTTGTCTGATGTAATTGCAGGTTTTACGGCTACTGTACATTAGTGATTTATCACATGGAGATGTAGATGTGTTTTCGAATTCAAATCTTCAACTTTTTGAAAACCGCCGGATTTACTAATTTCCAAACCGCTCAAAAAAAAGCTGTTTTTCAAATAACCGCATCTCTGTCCTGATTTTTATTTATTTACCTAGTTAATTTATTTATTTGTTTAACATGGTAAGACTGCAAAGAGTTAAATTTATCAAGCTGGGAGATGGTTGTGAGAGGCAAGGAGGCTCAAACTACATTCGAATTGAGGTATCTGACCATTCAGATCATAAGAGAAGACACAATACAATTATTAATTATGAGTAATCATTATTTATTGATTAACCAATCCGCCACTAAGGCTTTGCTCACCCCCCTACTATTTTGGCACTTGTTGGTCTGTCCCACATCAAGATGAGTAACTTGTTTATGCAGTACCCACACTAATTATACCCTGTTTTTCTCAAAAGACTTTGCATTTTCTCAAAATACCATTAGGCTGCTTTATCCCTCCTGACAGAAACTCTATCCGCTATGGCCAAAAAAAAGTGTTTTGTTCTATTTATTTTTAGTGAAATTGTTAAAAAGTGAACTAAAACCAAACGTGTGTATTTTTATTCTCAACATCACCAAAAAATACTTTGTGGTTCTTGATTTGGCATCAATCCACTTTTCCAAAACTAACGCAGAATTCTACATATCATAATAATAATAATAATAATAATAACTATCAAAATTAAATCTGCACTTGAAAATTCTCATGCAAACATTTTTTTATGCTAGTTTGCACTGTCTTGAATGAAATGCATACAGTGTGGAGGAAAAATATGGATAGCCCATTTTAAAAATAGACATCCTAACACATCAAATAAGGGTACCCCAGAGTTTATTGAAGCTAGGATGGGGGTGATCTGAGCATTATAACACCCCCCATCTCTGGTAGGGGTTATTGGGGCAGCACGGTGGCTTCGTGGTTAGCACTTCTGCTTCACAGCACTGGGGTCATGAGTTCAATTCCCGACCATGGCCTTATCTGTGTGAAGTTTGTATGTCCTCTGTGTGTTTGCTTGAATTTTCTCCGGGTGCTCCGGTTTTCTCCCACACTCCAAAAACATACTGGTAGGTTAATTGGCTGCTATTAAAATTGACCCTAGTCTCTCTCGGTCTGTGTGTGTGTGTGTTAGGGAATTTAGACTGTAAGCTCCAAAGGGGCGGGGACTGATGTGAGTGAGTTCTCTGTACAGCGCTGCGGAATAAGTGGTGCTATATAAATAAACAGATGATGATGATTGTCTAGTGATTACACTCGCATTGTAACATGCCCCTTAGTATTACCATGGAAACTCTGTCATGTGTTCCCAGAGCTAATATATGTAGGTGTAAAATGACAGCTCTATCACTTATACATGTGCGAGTAGTTATTAGGTAATGCTTTAAAGTTTGAAATCAGTTTATTTACACAAATACGTAAATATACCAAGCTGAGATCTTAAGCCCTCCCTATAACAGGCCACAATTGAAAAAGAAATAAATATATATTACGTACACACTGCTTCCTCTGTGAAGCTATGCATGAGTGCACCTGATAGATTCCCTTGGTTTGAATAAGGAGGAGCAGCCTCTCGAGATTCATTCTGTACATTATTTATCAACCTGCGAATCACTCAGAAGTATTAAAAAGATGGAACCTCATTTTTAGCAAATCTCCTATATATTGATTAGATTGAGATACATGATTGATCGTTACCACTGCAATGTAATGATTAATGCTTCTTGTCCTAATGGAATTAATGATTGAATAGGGACTGGGTACAGTAAAGTGCTTTGTTGGCACAATACACAATATACTGTAGATCTATTTTAATTAATTGTAGTCCTGTGTTGCTGATTCTAATAAAACCAATTATTGGTCTCTCGTTTACAACAATCAGTTTTAGTACTCTTAGCTGTTTGATAAAACAAATGTTCTCCTATATTTGGAAAGGAAACAGCTGTCATATGTAATCACCATTAATCAAAAGGTTCATGGTAATTTGGTATTGTAGTCATATGCCTCATTTATATAGGATCTCACTATAGGTAGAGTACAAACGCTCGCTAGATACCAATATTTGACGTAGGAACTGTATGTTATACTAGTCACCATTCGGGATGGTAAATTAGACTACATTATATTTGCTTACTGTACCGGAATGTTCGGGACACTCCTGAATTCTGGGAGTAGGCCACACTCCCGGATCCCGGTAAAGCCATGATGATGCCAGGGGAGGTATAAGAAGTAGGCAAGTAAGAATTACATCCCGATCTGTCCATACCTCATCTTTTACCATTAGGTCCCACATCTTTTTTTTGGGATGCAGAAAATCAAGACTGCTGGAAGGTAATTAGAGCTGAGGGATGGAATAAGCCTGAGGGAGATTAAAAGCTGAGGTTTGTGTACATAACTATTTGGCCTCACTAAGGATTAACAAAGCAGGGAAGTGTGGTGATGCCTATTGGATGAGTCATCCAATACTCTTTGATCCAGGAAAAGCATCTCTCCCTTCCGTTCACAGGTGCTGGATCCAATGTTCTTTGGCTCCTCGCTGTGCTCGGCTCCACCATATCAGTGAACAGTTATATCAATAAACAAGTTAATTGGCAACAAGTCATGTGGTGTCTTTTATTACATGGCAAAAGTGTTAGGATTAAATGTTTATGTTATCAACTGCTAAGTATTTTATGTATATACCAAGCTGAGATCTTAAGCCCCCCAAAACCTCACAGTTTCTCTCTTTCAGTCTGTTCTCTCTATTGTTTTAGCTGCATTTGACTAGGAGCACCTATTGTTATGCCCTGCTAGGTGGGAGAGGAAGTAGGTGGGGCTACAATAACTTGCAGCCAATCAAAGCATTAGAATATTAATAGAAGCATGGAGTATTTAAGCTCCGCCGACACCTGCGTGTCCATTTGTCAGCAACTTTGAAATAGGAGTGTCTGTACTAATATGTAGCTCCTATATTATAATAAGAGCAGTGCTATGATGGATTCCTGTCAAACTAGTGCAGAAAGATTGGCATAGTTGCTAAATTGCCATGGAGAGTCCCAAGTTTTAAAGACTTGTTCATTGAAGTGTCCTTATTCTTCAGTACTGACAAACAGCAAAATAAAATGTCTCTCTTTTTGCATGTTATATAGAATTCTTGCAGACTGTGTTTATTCTGTAACTTTTATAAGTGTAGTATTTAAAATACAGACAAATACAGAAGAATCAATTTCAGACCGTATCATCTGTGATGGGTTTGGATCCACAGGTTGATCAGCAAAGCGTCTCTAGAAATGTAAAATATTGTCAACTATTTTGTTTCTATATGAACAAAGTTTGTTCTCACTGTTAAAAAAAAACAAAACAAAAAACCCATACTAGTAGGTTAATTGGATTTGGATTCAATTGACGCTGGTGCGTTCAGCAGTGTGTGCTTTTTAAGTGTTAAGCAGAGTGTCTTCTCACTCTATGCAAACTATCCTTGTACGGCCTGTAACTGCATCTCCCTGCCACGTTTACAGTAAAGTTAGATTGATGGGGCCTTCATTTCTACTTTCCACTGAATCAAGGCCAGGAAAGATCTTGGTTAGCGCTGTTTATCCCAGGAGAAACAGTGCTTAGCATGTGTGTGTCTACCAAGATAAATGGGTTTACAGTATACATAATAATATTTGTGGCCTCACGTGTTCACACTGTCAGAGATCCCAATTGCTTCCATGCTGGATAAATGCTTAAATAAAAATTGCTTGAATAAACTAACAGCATAAAATACTGATCTGTTAAAAATATATAAATGTTAAAAAAAAGGAAGAGAGAAATGGGTACAACATTACAGTCTGTGGTAACTGAAGAGGTCTTTGATCCAGGGTAAAATAAGGTTCTGCAAATGTACAGTGCTTGAGAGAAAGGTGCTGTATATATAAAATGTTTATCCTCTTGGTGCGGTATCAATCAGGATATGTTGCTTTCTTGAACGGCTGCAGTACCGCTCGCAGCCAGAGGGAGTGCTGTTTGCTTATCTAGCATAGATCTTCGATAGCGGACAATATATCGCTTTAGTCTGAGTATTCTAACTAGCGACACATAACATTCACACGCCAAGTTTACAGCCTAATACGGAATGTGACTAATATTTAGTGGAACATTTTTGAAAAATTAGTTTATGGCTAGTTCCTCTGTACACCTCCAAATGTCCAGGATATACAGCCTAATGTACAGTATATATAACCTGTAATGTCCAGCATATAATATAACTCCAAAAGCTATTATCTGCAGGCTTCTACTTAGTGCAAGTTCTGCTCATCTTAACTGTTCTTAACATGTAACAAATGTATGGGTTTGTTCCTTGGGTATGCCCCCCCAAAAAAAGGACTGTTCATTGGGAATGTCCCCAAAAACTCACCCCAACCCCAATGCATAAAATCAATGTGTTTTCACATCTTCACTTTTTTTTCTCTACCTTGTATATCCCCATTTAACGTACGGTATAATAATTGTGGTACCAGGCTAGAAGATCATTGGATCCGGGCTGCCATACTTCTGTATCCCAAACTGCTATCCTGTTCTGTGGCCTGACAGCTGTGCTGTAATTGACGGACAGTATTATCTAGTAGGATTTGGCTACATATTGAGAAAGTTCCTCTTCAGTCCCGCGGCACCAGCCAGGCTACTAGTGGTGGGTTGCGCTCATCTCCTCCTCTGTTTAGCGTCTATTCCTGGTGCTGATCTGCGGCAGTTGCAAACTGAGAGTTTTTTAAACAAATTACCGCCGCAAGAGCGCAACCTATGTTTAATAAATACTTAGACCATTAATAATAAAAAGTGGACAGACCCAGCTCGGTCCATTATCACCGTAGAGGCCAACAGGCCAACTATCAAATGACAGAATGGCAGATATGTTAAAAAGTAACATATTTTCTTTTCAAATAACACTTTATCATTTTGGAAAACTACAGTGTCTGGATCATGTGTTTTTAAACAATTAAATTGCTGCTTAATCTGTTTCCTTCATTAACTTTATTAGCAGAGAATGTGTTGGAGACGATTCCTAGTAGCGGAAGAGATGGAAAGTGGTAAAATAAAAATAAAAAGTATTGTATAATGATATAAGTAGTATCTTGCGCCCAATCGAGTCATTAATTGTTAGTTCGTCTACTTGCAAAAAACAAATTCTGTATCCAGGATTAATAGATCTGGACATCTAGGGGTATATTTGCTAAACTGTGGGTTTGAAAAGGCGGATATGTTGCCTATAGCAACCAATCAAATTCTAGTTATCATTTATTTAGTACATTCTACAAAATGACAGCTAGAATCTGATTGGTTGCTATAGGCAACATCTCCACTTTTTTCAAACAGGCAGTTTAGTAAATATTCCCCCTAGTGCTCTGTACAAAGCAATGAAAATACTAACATATATGTTCTTTCTTCCTCTCTCAATTTAAATACCCTTTACAGCGGGAGATGAACGTTTACCAGTTTAACATTATTTGTCTATATGGCATAATGTAAACACTACTGTACATTCTATGTATAAGTCAGTGAGAAATTTCACGATCACTTGAAGATAGACGTCCGAAGGCATCAAAACTTGCAGACATTAATTAAAAAACGTTAAAATCACACTATTGTCCAAAATAAAGAAAACCCCAGGTTATTGGGCTAATAAAGTTCTGCGAATTAACTGGCGTCAGTCCCATGGATGTTCTAATTCCATCATTCATAAAGTCACATGACACATATCATCATTAATTATTTCACACAGCAGAATTCTAATCTCCCCCAGCATTTATGTCTCAATCTATATTTAGCAAGGCTAACCCTTTGTCAATAACGGCAATAAGGTATATTTTCTACCATAATCATACCTCCGCCCCATCTGCCCTAACCCAACCCTTTATTTGACCATACCCTGCCCAGATTACCCCGAAAATGCCCACTTTCAGGTGACTGCAGATTTGATTTGTAGCAGGAGGGCTATTTACTACTATGGTTGAAAGGTGTCAATCTGCAGTAGACTGTACCAAACAATCAGATAATTTCTTTCATTGTCCAACTGGTGCTGAATAGATAACAGTAATTTGCTGATGTTCGCAAAATAACAGTTATGGTGTGCGCTGCAGTTCACCAGCTGTAGAGATACAACTCTTTACTCAATGTCGTTTTATTACTGATGATAGCCCAAAGAACATTTGAAAACACTCTTACATCACTGATATTATTAATGATGTCCTAATGAACTTATTGGTCCCAATGATAGCTGTGTGCAATCTTAACAGCTCAATTTATGTTTTAATGGGGGGAGGCATAGGCAAACCGAGGGGGGGGGGGTTACTAGTGCCTGGAAACCCCCTCAAAGCTTGGGGCACTATATAATTGAGGTGGCTGAACCCTGCTCCCGCTTCACATGGTTCTGCTTGAAAAGGGAGAGCTGCCTGCACCTAACAGTAGTGCACACAGCATTGCCCATGTATATTATTGGGATAGGGAGTGTTGGAGAGCAGCCAAGCACTGTCTAATATAGCCACACCCCCATGCATGCTGGTCACGCCCACTGGTGGCGTGGTATTGAAATCCCCCTCTACATATCCTGCGTTTGCCCCTGGGGGGTAGCTTTGAATAAAACCAAAGAAGAAAGGAAGTAAAGTACATTATTCAGTGTTAATCTTCTATTCCACTGCAGCTGTTAGTAACTAATATTACCCCTGAGACAGCTGAAACTCCTCCGACATCTTAAAACCATGTCCTGATGGGATCTGACACAGGTCAATAAGCTGAGCATACAGTAATTTGAGTTGCTGTGACCTTACCGACCCTCCCTTTGAGTATAAATCAACCAATCCACACCGTGCATTTCTGCAAAGCAAGTCTGCCAAGCTGACAGCCACTCTCCGCCTGTCTAGTAAGATAAGTTCCTCCTTCCTAAACTGGCAACCTGGGGTCATATTTAAGTATAAACAGTCCAGTAAATATATCACGCATGAATTGCTTTGCTACAGGACTAAATTCAAGGCGAGGGAAATATAGCTGAGAGTCAGAGAGAGCACTGAAGATAACGTAAATCTGTGTTATTATCTGCAAGGAAAACATGTTTCTATGTTCTTTGTGCCTTTTATTACTGGTTATTTAAAATAGTGAATCTGGGTGATGGGAGGGACATTCTAGTTGCTACAGACATCCTTTTAAAAATCACATTTATACAGCGTTTGATGAGATGAATCAACTCTTGTATAGATCACCCACATATGGATCCTGTGTATCAATAGGGAAAATGTTGCTCTTCTGCTACACATGAAAATAATTGCTACAAATCTATTGATGTATTGATTTTTTTTAAATGGCATTTTTGCACCGTGGCAAATTATTTTGGACCTGAGCGGTTTCAGCGTTGACATGTATTATATTACATAGACTGGAGAACATTTTCTGGACTAGAGGTAACAGAAGCACAATTATGTCTTTGGATAGCTGAGCTGTCTTGACCAAGAACGACCGAGGACGGTAATTAGTTGAGATCGGGAGTTGTGCCAACTAGGGATGGCCGCATGCTGGGTTTTTTGTTTTGTCACTTTGGCAATAATCTCCAAGTTATTCCCTCCTTGCAATTATTAATTGGGGTAAACAAATAAAACAGAGGTCACACAATGAGAAACGCATATGTCCATTTTACTGCCAAGAAAGACTGCCAGGGGTTTTTGCACAGTGCCCGGGGATATTTTTTAGAGGTAATGTTGTAATTAATTTATTTCTTTTTTGTCATTGCCGAAAGCCGTGAGTGATATTGAAAAATGTATCTGTAAATATTTCCAGATCTTCTTGTGGTTGAAAATATGTGAAAATGGCTTAATTTGGAAAGGGAGATCCCTATTAAACAACACAAAGGGTCAATGTATCAATTTGATGAATACAACAATGTATCGGGGACTATTTTTGTTTTCTTAAGTAACCCTGTGATATTGTCTATAGCTTATATGATTGCAGCAATGTAATTGGACTGATGCATTATCAGTATACATATATAATTATGTGTGCATCAGCCAAAAGCCCAAAATTGCAACCTGTATGTAATCTTATGTGATACACTAAAAAAGAACATGTCCTCACTACCTATAACACATATTATGAATAAAGTTTCTTATTGTATTTATTTTTGTTTTTTTAAACAAAACATAATGTAAAATATATATAATAGGTGTGTACAAATATATCCTTTTGTCAGACTGAAGATTAAAGCCTGGTCGGGTCTTCCCTTAGATAAACATAATTATTCTGCATTTCGAGAAGTTTCCAGTTTAGTTGAATGCGAGGGGATTAGTGAATTTAATGGCGTATTATTCTCCTGTCGCAGCTGTGAAGTGTGTGATTAGTTTCTTATTGTAATGTGGTGATTGGCAGGCCGCGGAAAGGTCGAGGGTAAATCTATCAGCGCAGCTTTGTGTTAACTAGACTGATTGTAGGTATGCGAGCGGCTTCTGGCAATGTAATTTCCCTCGGAAGAAAAAAATAAAAATGTAATTCCTCCGATTGCCTGGTTCTTATTGAGAAAAGACCACAGCTCTTCATGTAAAATTCACCGATAAAGGACAAACAATTTCAAGCAGTATTGGGCTGGTATTTGAGGCGGTGGTAGTCATTTCTACGGCTACCATCATATATTTTCCTGTGCTTGACCTGTGGCCCCAGCGGTTATAGAACAATGGCTGGAGAAGCTTGGCGGGTCAGACAGTAGAGTGCTAGAAAGATCTTTGGGGGTGAGATCACGTCCCCAGTGCATCATGACCACACCCTCATTTAAGTAACCACGCCTCTTTTGTGATCTGTCACGCCCACTGTCCCGCTGCCGGAAACAGACATGCTGGGTGGTATGACTTAAACTCTTTTCTGTCTGGATTGCCGTAGCTGTAGCTATAAACACTAGATATTGGTAGTAAAGTAGGGTCAATATTAAAAATAATTAATCTCAAGGAACTCCTAAACCAATTTTCTTTTATTTCCCCTTTTGTAAAGGACTAATATAAAGACCAGAATGTACATAAATATACTTCTTACAGAGTTTACCCATTTCTTGTGCTAGTGCTCGTGAGTTTGCTTGCAGAACTCAGCTTTCAGTAGAGATGCCACTATTTCTCTTCTCTTCCCTGTAATCTCCTTTTCTCCTCCGTAGAGCTCTCCTGTCATTCTTATAGTGTAATATAGCATTTAAATTGTGCAGTGTCATTATATATCTCCCAACTGTCCCAACATCCCAACAGTCAGGGCTTTTGCCCCAACAACTGGTAATGATGCAACCTATGTCCTGCACATAGGTGTGTGGATGTTGCGCACACTTCCCGCCGATGCGTGAGCCATGCTTCATTGTGACCCTGCCACACCCCCATCGCAAGGGGGTCTCACTCCCTTCTCCCAGTGCCCCGACGCTATGCAGTAGATTTATCAAGCCATCGAAACAGGAAAAGTGGAGATGTTGCCCATAGCAACCAATCAGATTATAGCTCTCATGTTCTAGAATGTACTAGATAAATGATGGCTACAATCTGATTGGTTGCTATGGGCAACACGTCAGCTTTTCTGGTTTAGATGGTTTGTTAAATACCCCATTATGTCTGGCATACACATTGTCCTGTGCTAGGCAGTACCACAGCTATATAAAGGAAAGTTTTGATGTAATAATCCTTTCAACAGAACCCTGTATCAAATGTAATATAAAGAGCAAGACAATGTGTGTGAAATATACCTTTTAAGTAAAGTATATTTTAATCTATAAAAGCCTTGACAAATGAACGCCTACATCATTCCCTTACCTAATATTACTCAGAATACCTCCTTAATGCCACCACTTATTTTGCTGCATACTTAGAGTGACACACTTCAGCCTCTGGCACAGATATGTCACCGGCTATCAGATTGCTCTTGATTACAGAAAAATCTTTGGCCAAGTTAATTACATCCTTCTGTATAGTTCCAAAAGGAGGGAATTTAAGTGACGGTATCATATACAAGGGAGCAACTGAAGCTTATTTCCCAGAAGGCCGAATCGATAAATGTACAAGGGCAATACAGCCGCACGGACAGCAATTTTCTTAAATTAAGGTAACAAGCACCTAGTCTCATCAATCAAAAGTGTAGTCTTAGGTAACGGAGTAATGAACCAAATGTGGCTTTCGTCAGCACTGAATAAGCACTTAAAGTTATGAAATGTTTAAAGTGAAACTAAACCCAGTAATTTAAAATATTTCTTTTATGATGAAACTGGAGCACCTAGAGGAAACCCATGGGGAGAAGATGGAGAACTCAGCACAGCTAATATAATGTGACCGGTGTTTAGACAAGAGTTATGGCTCGTCCGCCACACCTCTCAGGGGTGATCTGAAAGAGGTCCTCTATGGTAATGGCACACGTAAATTGTACCGGCTTCTTATGTGAAGATCCTCTGCAGGGGCAAACGCAGGAATTGTAGAGAGGGGTTTCCATTCCACACCACCAGTGGGCGTGGCCAGCATGCTTCGGGGCGTGGCTATAATTTTAGACAGTGCTTGGCTGCTCTCCAACTCTTCCTATCCCCATCATATACATGGACAATGCTGCGTGCACTGCTGTTAGGGGCACACAGTTCTCCCTTTTCGAGCCGAGCTGTGTGAAGCGGGACATACCTCCAACTGTCCCTAAAATCAGGACAAAGTTCTGATTGAGTGTGTCAGAACAGTTGACAGACTGTCCTGCTCTCTCCTACCTGTTCTTACTGCTTTTAATACTTGTTGGGGAGAGATGGCTGTGAATAGTGCAGACAGAAACGATCTGCACACAATCTGCAAAGTGGCTGGTCCAGCCACCTCAAGCACACAGTACCCCAGGCTGAGAGGGGGGTTTCCAGGCACTAGGAACCCCCCCCCCCCCCTCGGTTTGCCTATTCTCTAATAGTTTTGTCCTGAGCGATGTGAGCTTACCAGAGGAAACCATTTCTACTTTGTCTCCCGTTTTGATATCAAATAATTTCAAACGCCGGAATTGCTTTATGGAGAAATCTTTGTACCAGACAACACCCTAGGGCATGAAAGTACACTCATTCGCATTCAGTTATTCAGATTTCTTCTAAAAATTGCGTTCCTTGAATTCATTCTTTGTCAGCTTTTATGAAAGCTCCATGAAGAAGATTATCGAGGCGTACCTAATGTCTAAACACATCATTTTTATCATTGTAGTTTGTTTTTTATTCCTTTGTTGAGCAGTATATTTACTTGCATTTTAAATCCATCCAAAGATGGAAATTTAAACCGTACGGCATCACCACCCTCTATTGTCTGTGGTTGTCTTTTGAAGATTTGAGGCGCTGGTTTCTAGTCTCGGAGAACATTTAGAAGTGGCTTAGTATTACATAATCTGGCAAACAGTGGTTATACTCTGAATGATTGTCTCCAAAGTTTGGCCTTTTTTCGACCACGTTGCCCAGACAGAGCTCCATGCGAGCCCAAATTACTAACAATCCCAATCAAAATCCAAATGGGATTGTTCAGCGTTTGATTGGGTATGTTGGTGAATGCTGTCAGCCAATGACTGCACACGCATGGAGATTGTAAGCATGTTCTTTAAGCTGCACTAATTTGACATGACATGAGCTGGATGTTTTGGCCAGACTACTAAATGTCTGAGTCGTATCCAATGTGGGCACCAATGTGTGTGGTCCAACGTTACACATATCGGGCGGGTAGGCACTGAATGGTTGGATGTGCCATGGTGTGATCAGCTTAAAATGAAGTCGGTCTTGCCCCACCTTGTAAGTGAAAAATATTGTCAGATCAGATGACTTGTAAGTATAGTCTACCTCTATAGAACTTCTGGACAGTTCAGGTGTAAAATGAAAATGTCACTTTAAAACAGAGCTGACCATTATGTCATTTGCATTTCTGGAATGTACTTATGTACAGCATCTACATTTTGGAATGCCTTACCTTGACCAATAAGACTAAGACTGGGTACACACTACAGGGTTTTCAGACGATTATCGGGCCAATCACACGATAAACGACCTTTGGGCCCAATATCACATTAGTGTGTGCGATGAACGATTATTGTTCCAAAGGACATTGTATGGTTTCATTTGATTTTTAAACTGAACTAAAAATCTCACTCAATGTTGGAACAATGTCGTTCCAATCCTGCAGTGTGTAAGCACTCAGGACCGGCAGTGTCCATAGATCTCCATAGACTTTACAGAGTCACCATCTTTTTAGCCGATGGTTATGACAGATGGAGAGCACAGATCTGACGGTAAATTGTGTAAAATGTGTTTAGTGTCTTTTCTTGTTTTTTTTTTTAGTTGGTAAAATCATTAAGGATATCACATCAGGAGATGGGTACACACTATACACTAACACCTAGCCTTCATAGTTTTAAGTGTGTGCTAAAACCACATCTCTTTGCGAAAGCCAAAATCCATAGATCCTTTATTGTATTAGGAAACCTACCCCTCGATCATCTATATCTCCCTTCACAATATAACACCTTTTATAATATTTTAAACTTCCTCCTCCTGCCCTCATTATATTTCCTGACAATATCTGCTTCTAAACACTCTTTAAATTGTGTGCTTCCATAGATACTAACAGGTCAGGTGGTCAGTTCTTACGGAATTATTTAGCACAAAGCTAATTCTTTGTCATTTATATGTGACTGGTTCACTGTACAGAACAGGTCACTATTATCTACTGTTTCTTTCCCTGACATCTCCTTTAGATTGTAAGCTCCAGTGAACAGGGTCCGTTCATCTTCTGTGGGAGCTCGCATAGAACAGGAATTTCCTCCTATAAAATTATATCGTCCAGTTGTCCTTGAGCAGAAGGATAAATCTGTATTTGGGGGTTTGTAAAGTTTCAGATTATTTTGTAGGTTAAGTAGAACATAAAGAGGAGCCAAAGATCTACATAGACAGCGTGGATATTGTGTGACGTTTCTCTGCTTGTTAAAGCTTATTGTTGCTGTGGTTTTAGCACTAAATCCACTGTACGGTTGACCTCACTCGCTGAGTGGTAATTGGTGATTAAGGTTGTTTTGCAATGGTCATTAAGCAGAAACCGTAAAACAAAACACACTCCAGGGACGATTGATCAAATTCCAAGCAGAAATGACAAAGTTGTTCCTTATCACCTTCCGCATAGAAGTCAATCATCTTTGTGCAATTATTACTGTAACCGTATTATATCTCAGCTCAATCTTGTTTGGTAGCGAGAACTTTGTATATATTTACCTAATGTGAGGCAGCTTAATCTATTCTAAGTTCATTACTGGAATTCCCCTCTCATCTGAAATCATTGTGCCATAAAAGACTCAACTCAAAACGACTAGCAATCTCAATATAAGTACGGCTATGATGGCTTAGATTTGTTACAAGAAAAACTCAGTTCTTCAATGGCCATTGGTCAACTACAGCACGGTGGCTAAGTAGTTAGCACTTCTGCCTCACAGCACTGGGGTCTTGAGTTCAATTCCCGACCATGGCCTTATCTGTGTGGAGTTTGTATGTGCTCCCTGTGTTTGCATGGGTTTCCTCCGGGTGCTCCGGTTTCCTCCCACACTCCAAAAACATACTGGTAGGTTAATTGGCTGCTATCAAAATTGACCCTAGTCTCTCTCTGTATGTATGTGTGTGTGTGTGTGTGTGTTAGGGAATTTAGACTGTAAGCCCCAATGGGGCAGGGACTGATGTGAGTGAGTTCTCTGTACAGCGCTGCAGAATCAGTGGCGCTATATAAATAAATGATGTGATGATACAATAGTCGGTTGTTTGGCCTGTGTCGAGCGTCTGGACCTGTTCAATATGTGGCTATTTGGTGCCCAGGCTAAACACAGCCTCTGAACTTGTGAGGGAAACATTACTTCAGTAACGTTATCTTCAGTAACAAATTATTTCTCCTATATTTTTTTTTTCATTTAGAAAATGTTTTGCTTTTCAACCTAAATTCAGTATCCGTGTCAATGTAGTATTTGCATATATGTTTCTTACTGCATCTTTTCATATTTTGTTTTTCTTCTCTCGTTGTAGTTGCAAACGTTTCATATTTGCAGTTTTACTATAATTGATGGTTTCTTCTCCAGCAGTGGCTGAATACCCGGATACATTTTCTATGCCTTCCAATATTTTCTAATTAACCTTTTTTATTGGTCTATGATTATTATTATATGAAGTGATGAATCTTTCTTCAAATCCTCGGTTTTTGTTTTAAAGATTGTTATTCTATCCAATCTATCGCAAGTTTAGTGTCATTTAACATTATTTTATTTGTATCGTTTCTCTTTAAATCGTTTCAGTATAAAGTCTCTTTGCTCCTCATAATCGCCCCTTTTTTGTGCAATTTCTTTGTTTTTTTGGTGGCTTAGTGGTTAGCACTTCTGCCTCACAGCACTGGGGTCATGAGTTCAATCCCTGATCATGGCCTTATCTGTATGGAGTTTGTATGATGTCCCCGTGTTTCCGTGGGCTTCCTCCGGGTGCTCCGGTTGCCTCCCACAAGCCAAAAACATACTAGTAGGTTAATTGGCTGCTATCAAATTGACCCTAGTCTGTCTGTCTGTGCAAGTGTGTTAGGGAATTTAGACTGTAAGCTCCAATGGGGCAGGGACTGATGTGAGTGAGCTCTCTGTACAGCGCTACGGAATCAGTGTAGCTATATAAATAAATGATGATGTTTTATTTCTGTCTTTTTCCTGTGTATTAAAGAATATATCCACCTTTATACAATAATAAACCCATTAACACCTCTATCTGGAATATAAATAAATTGACAACATTAATATGTTTATAATCTAATGTTAGTTAAAAATACTGTGAGAATACTGTGTCCGATGAGCCACCTCTCTCCGCAGACTGAAGGTAGAGATTAGTGGAATTTTCAAAACGGCTCCATGGAATATTATCCATGTCGTACGTTCCACTGGTAGGTTTTGGCCTTCAGTTTTCTCAGTCCTACCCAGTGGTCGAAGGGGAGATTAGAAGTGATGGTATGGAAAACATAAGTGAATGGAATGTGATAGTTTTAAAATGAATGCAGGAGAAGTGACGGTATGGCATACCACCGTATATACTAGCTTGCCTCCACCACTGGTCTTACCCATCCACATTCAACAGCAGAGCGAAATATTCTTTGCTGTTCTTACCCAGACTATAGATTCAGCGGAATGCGAGTTTACAGCACAGAATGGCTTCTCACGGAATGTTGAAGCAAAAGCGGAACATGACGATTGTGTTTTCAGCTCGTCACAACTCTGGGAAACTGTCTAAACTGCCCCAAATTCTATACATGGAAAAAGTTACTGTGATTTCGCTCGTAGCTAACTGCAATTTTTTTTCCTTCATATCTAATATGTGCATTTAAATATGGTAGGACAATGTACAATGTTGTAATGCTCACAGTGCCAGAGGTCTTGATCACTTGGAGGCCGATTCAGCTAGGCAGTAGTAATAGATCTACAGATCTGTGGACGATCAGAGACTTTTTATTCTGAAACAAAGCCTAAATTAATTATAGAACTGACTGACGTATTGTCTCCATGCAGTTTAGTTGGCTTTGCCATCAGTAACAATAAACAGGGCTTTATCTGCCTTTTAAGACTTTTTTTTATATTCCATCTTAGACATTGTCTCTTATAACAAATTCTGCATGTTAAATCATAAAATTAACGAGCAAAGCAATTACAGTTATCTATTATGGAAAGAACATAACAAAATTTAACAAGCAAAACAATTGCAATTCAATAGAAGAGTATACTATAGAATGCAAAAGTCAAAACCTCGATGATAACACTCACGTCACCCTCTAATGAGCGCTGGCAGAACAGACTGTCTCATTTTAAGGGAATCAAGGTCATAACTGCAGCTTAACATTACATTACAAACCCATTAATAGAAGACATCATTTCTTAAAGAAGGCTCAATGTTAACGTTAACCCTTACATGTAGATAACCCTTATAGAAGCCAAGGCCCAAAATTTGCACTGGGCCAATGGGCTTATTGTTATGCTACTGACAATATAGGATATAGCACTATCTCGGTATAGCACATTATAGTATAGAGTGCAAGGGCGCTGACAGTGAACTTGGGGAAGAGCATATAAGTATTTTCGATGAATATTATATTGCAGACTTGATATTACAAATTGGAGGGGGAGGGTGGGATAACTATTATAGGAGAAATCCCTTTTAACATGAGCAAGACCTGCCAGTCATCTTGTATGACCTGGGTGGGTAAATATTCTTAGCCATTGAAAAAGTTTATTCCAGCAAACAATCAGCCATGGATAGGGAAGGACTACTAACTTGCCTTAAGCAAGTGATCACTGTGGAGAAAACCCAGTCTCAGATATGGGAGTACCCTTTAGAGTATAAATAACAACTACTGAACCTGGATAATTCTCAAGCCATTGACCCCCAGTGTACATATAGGGGCTGCTGCAGAGTTGGGCGTAAATTTTGTTGAGAAATTTGAACGTATTAAAAATACTAAAAATACTAATACTAAATACTAAAATATTAAAAACCTAGTAATACTAAAAATAGCATATTTATGTCCATGTGCTGAGCTGTATGTATCTTAAGTAGAGATGCTCACTGACCCCCGTGAACTGGTTTTGGTTTTTGAATCTGGATTAGCTTCGTGTTTTGGTTTTTGGATTTTTTTAAAAATAATCCTAAAATATGCTAAAATCACATAATTTTGCTCTTTTTTTTGTTCCTACATTATTATTAACCTCAATAACACTAATTTCAAGTCATTTGCAGTCAATTTTGACCACCTCACAGATCACAATATTATTTTCATACACTTTCGGACAAATACTGCAGCGACCTGGCTGGATGGTAAGCGACAGAGCAATGACACAAACACACGGCAGTTCCTAGCACATCTAGGAAACATTGGCACACAGCAGTGGCAGAAAGGAAAAATGGGGGTCGATCCGCCCTCCCACCCTCTGTTATGTTGGATCTTAAAAATAAATCCAAAACTCCTGAGATCCGACGACGTATCAATGACATTTTGCCTCGTTTGCGATTCCGAAAAAGTGCGAAAGTACCGAGCTGGTCCCCTAAGTTCGGGTGTGTTTGGTTTTCCAGGAACCGAGCCTGAGCATCTCTAATCTTAAGATCTGTGCAGGTGGGCACCAGTAGCATAAGTGCTCGGTTTACTTCAAGCACACAACACATAAGCTCTCATTCCATTTACTTCCCAGTTCTTGCCCATTTGTTTTATGTGTAACAAACGCGTTTCACTATTGGGTATCAATACAACTTAAAAAAACCTCCCAAAATAACTTCCCATGTAGTGTACGGAAAAACAGTTTTACTTACACACTCAAAAGCATAATATATGCCAAAACACAGCACCCACCCACTTCAAAGGTGGAATCGCAATCGTCCAATCACAAGAGGTTCGCTAGTGCTGGGGACCGTCATCATCATTATCATCCGCTCTTTGCACTTGTCCTTGACCTCCACAAATAATACAGCTTTCTCCAGGTCTGCAGCCGCTCATAATTGTGTGATCATTCCCCTACTCACATTAGAACTCCATCGTCCTGCCTCTCCGGGGAGAAATGCGCAAATCTGCATGGGCTTATATGATTGAATGGATTATATTTCTGCAAGGTTTGCACAGGTAAATGTGACCCCCATGACAATCCCTCCGAGTTCACTCTGCTCTGTGCGCTTTAAAATCCTCACCCCTCCTGTCATTCCCTTAACTGTGAGTTTGTGTGTGTTACTGGCAGACATACCTGTGTCCTTCAGATAGACTTTGGAATGGAAATAATGATTAGTAAGAAAACATTGAAGAAAATGCTTAACTTGTGCCTGTCCCTTAGGATGTAAGCTCGTATGAGCAGGGCCCCCTCCCCTCCTGTCTCCATACCTGTTCTTCCGCTCCGTCTTTACTGCATATGACTAGCCGGAGTTTCTAAAGTATTGGTACTTTTTGTTCATTGTTCTGTATGGTTTCACCCTGTATAGTCTACTGTTAGTACTGTGTGCGGCGCTGCGGATACCTTGTGGTGCCTTACAAATAAATGATGATGATAATAATAATAATAATAATAATAACTTGCTATTTAAAGGGAAAAAAAAGTGTGATTGGTGCTTTAAGATCACTATTGTACTGTTGAGTTTAAATGTCTGGGCTCCAAAACTGCTCTGTGCCACAGGATAACCTACCCTTGTATATAGCACCTATATTTACATGCATTTACTTCATACTTGCCAACTTTTCCTGGTGGACCTCAGGGAATTCCCGGGGGAGGTGGGCGTGTAGGGGCGGGGCTTGACGAATCGCATCATTTTGGCCCCGCACCCTAAACGATTGTCACAATTTTGCCCAATTACAGCAGGGGGCGGGCTAAGATGACGCAATATTTGCGTCATTAAGCCCTGCCCCCGCCACTTATCTATTGCGGGGGCGAGAACCGGGAGGTTGCCCTGCTCGCCCGGGAGGTCTCCTAGAAATGCGGGAGTCTCCCGGACATTCCGGGAGTGTAGGCGACTATGCGTTAAAGAAAAGCAGCTAATGAATCTCTAGAGACTGAAGTGTCTTTAACATTTCTGTCTCCATTACTGAAGTCATGTTGTCTTACCTGTCAGTCTTTGATTAAATCTTGGTCTCCATGAAAATAGCCACCTCCATAGGCATCAATACAGGGACATAGGACACAATTTCTGAACTGTGTCATCATGCCACAGATGGCGAAGCCAACCACGTCTTGTACTGGCTCAGCCTCAGGGAGAATGTCAGACTCTTCAGGGAGTGAGGGAGATCACCCCTATTTCAGGGAGTCTCCCTGACATTCAGGGAGAGTTGGCAAGTATGATTTACATATAGTGTGCAGTGTCGTTCCATGCTCTCTCCCAAGTTTAGAAAACATAGAAGAATTGAAGACTTTGTTTTTTGTTGTCTTGTACACATAGGTGCTCTGGAGCTATAAATAATAAAGCCAATCTCTTTAAGCCTTTAGTATACAATAGATCTCTCAGATTCTGCCACTTCATATCTCTTAGACACTAAAACATTTTGATAGTGGAGAAGGCCACATCTCGGGTCTGTGAATACCTCTCAAGCTGTCAGTTATCTTGCTGAACACTGTCTGCCCTTTACACCGCTCGTCTCAGTCTCCGGTGTCTATCAACCGAGACGCTGGCACAGAATATGTTTTGTATAGTGCAGTTAAAGGAATAGATTCATACATCAAAACAGATTATTGGAAAACCTTCTGTTTATATACTTGAAGTGAATGGACTAAAGACATGTTGTGATTATAACAAATAGGGGCCTCATTCATCTGCGGACATAACCTGCACGCAACTTGTGTTTATAAGCAAAAAATGAGTGCAGAACTTGAGCGCAGTTCCAACCATATTGAAATCCAAGCGGATCTCAATATACGTTTCCATTTGAATCTGGGTATCAATTAGAGATGGGCGGGCTCGGTTTCCTTAAAACCAAACCCACACGAACTCTCGCGACTATATTCGGATTCCAAAACAAGGCAAAACATCATTGTGACGTCGTCGGATCTCAGATCTCGCAAGTTTTGGAATCAATAAATACCCGCCTCCACGGCGATCTAGCGCCATTTGAGAGAGGGACAGAGAAGGGTTAGGTCACAGTATAGAACAGGCAAAGTGATAGAATAGAAATAGGAAGTAATCCTAATATACCAGTCATTGCACTGTATTTTTCTGAATTTGCAAATGCAAAAAAATATATTTTTATAAAATAAATGAACACCTCTTAATACTATAATGGCTAATAAAAATGGAATAAACAACGCTTTCTAAAGTACATTGTATATGGGCAAATACTTACATTACCCCTTTAACAGCACCGATAACAATGTTGCGGATCTGAGTGACGTCATCAAGTCAAGCCTGGTTATTGCTTCATCTCCATTGGCTGAAGTTGCGTCAAACACCAGTCAGCCTCAGTCCTCATCGGCCAGCAGCGCTTCGGTGTACACATGTCGGGGTAAGTAGTGTCGATTTCGTCAGCTTCGTTATACCGTACCCCACCTGCATACACATGTACCGCGCTATCTAGCGGCATGCATACGTATAGTTTTTAATGTAAAGACTATGCCGTGTCAGTCATCACCATGAGTCACATGTGTAGCAGGTTCTGCTATTGCCATACAATTAGTGGTCAAATGGTGATAGGTGGTGTCTGTATTATTGAAATACTACCGCTAACAGTTCCTGCGTGTTTAAGTCATATTTGCCAATTTATCACTGTATTGTGTTTTTGCATAGTTTGTGATATTAAGTAACGGCGCAGTAGGCTGCCGATCCATGGTCTGTGCATCTAGTCTTCATCTAAGTGCATTTATCCTGGGTCAGTGTGTTGAATGCCTCATAGACTCCCATATGTACAAGGCCTAAGGGAGCAGAAAATGGATAAATCTATTACAGATATGTTTATTATTAATTCAATGTAAGCGGAAAATCCTCTTAATGACTTTTGCATCCAGATAACCAAGCCCTAGGGCTAACTGTTATGGTAATTCCATAATGTTTGATATCTTCTAAAATTCCCTCTTGTTGACTTTAGAAATGTGCAAATGCTCGAGCCATTAGTATTTTGTTTATTGAAAAGCTGCAAAATATGACTCAACCATCAGATATCTCATCTCGGTCACTATTTTTATTAAATAACTACTACACATACTTGCCAACCTTTTAACCTTCATTCCGGGAGATCCTGGCAGAGGGGCGTAGTTGGAGGGCGGGAGTGGTGGGGCACGATGAATCACGTCATCCTCGCCCCACGACAAAATGCCGTTTTTGTTGCAAGGGCGGGGCCAAAATGATGCGATTCACCGCAAATCGCGTCATTTTGACAGCAAGTTGCCGTTTGCGGGATACTTGCCTGCTCTCCTGGGAGTCCGGGAGACCTACCCGAATTTCGGGAGTCTCCCGGACATTCCAGGAGGGTTGCCAAATATGCTACTACAGTGCCTAAATCTATTCATTGTGTCGGTACTCCTTACCTCCAATCTATAGACACTACGGGTCTGAGTCATTAAGGGGAGCAAAGCATAGAAATGGAGTAACTTTGTACCTGAGAAAAACCATGTTGCATTGGAGGGGGAGGTAAATTTTAAAAGTGATGGTAGATTTATAGGGTAAGGAATGTCCTAGATCAACTTTAAATTTCAGTGTAAAAATAAAGCTATCAATTATTTGTGTTCTACATGAAAAAGGAGCCAGTATTTAAATTATGTGCAAAACAATAAACTAATTTGCTCCCCTTGCATTGTAACATGGTTTGTCCCGGAGAACATTTACTCCTTTTTTTGCCTTACTTTCCTTAATGAACGCTCTACAAGAGCTGATAAGAAACCTGCGTTTCTTCTGGACGTCCGCTCGTCCTTTGTGAAGCCATACTTTTTACAGATATTGTAATTAATCATTTCCTAAGAATTTCATTTTCATATTTTTTTTTAGTTCTGCGTTTAAAAAGTCTAAAAAAAATGTATGTGGTGATGGACTAGTCATTTGTTAATTATGCAAAAAATTAATTAGAATTTACAGTTTGTTTTACATCTTGCCAGAATCTGTAATGTGTCAAATTTCCATGTGTGAGATACTTGGATTGAGGAAATATCAGAGACTGTGTATACATTAAGATTCATGAGGAGAACGTTGAACACACACTCAAATAAACAAAATGCTTATTTAAGATCCCCTTGGCTTAGATTGTGAGCTTGCGGGCAAGGCTCCCTTACCTCTCTGTCTGTATGTTATTACCGTACCTCCCAGCAGTAGGACTGGGGGGCATGACCATGTCGCCATCAGGGTGTAACCACGCCCCCAGTGGGCTGCCTAGCGCTGTAAAGCATTAAACTGTCCATTAGAAACCCCCCCCCATGTTACCAGGCTGCACAGCGAGACAGATCCCTATATGGGGACTGTCCTGCTGAAATCGGATTTTTGGGAGCTATGTAATACCCAATCTTGTTTTATTACTGTGTTTGTTCCCGATTGTAAAGTTATGTGTAGTACGCTGGTACTATATCATACTTGCCGACTTTTACATAGTGAAGTCCGGGAGATCCCGGACAAAGGGTGTGGCTAGTGGGCGGGATGGGGCAGGGCGCGGTCAATCTCGTCATTTTGACTAGCAAACCTGGATTTCAGGAGTCTCCCGGACACTCCGGGAGAGTTGGCAAGTATGTACTATATTAAATAAATGTAATATCCATTATGAAAAGAAGACCTAGAGAATATAACTCTCCAAATCCATGGACAGAACGTTAGGCTGCATCTTCTCAAACAGAATCATGGTGTATACAGCGTCATTAAACAACGTCCATGCTTGGTACAGTCATTTACATACCCTGTACAACTCTCCATAGCCTATGACTTCTCTGCCTTTGTGTGCCATCAATACACAATGAAACAAAATAAGGTAGCGGAGACGGCTGTCAGGATGAAATATATTTTTGTGTAAAAGGAGTTCTCTGAACAAACTCCTATTTATTCCCTTTAAACCGGTATGCAGGACTACATGACACAAGGAGACGTATACAAACTCCCGCGTGGGTTGTGCATTTACT
This sequence comes from Mixophyes fleayi, assembly GCF_038048845.1. Classification (NCBI taxonomy): domain Eukaryota; kingdom Metazoa; phylum Chordata; class Amphibia; order Anura; family Limnodynastidae; genus Mixophyes; species Mixophyes fleayi. Next base: position 14,774,607 of record NC_134407.1, on the reverse strand, counting down.
GCTATAATACATCACAGCTGGATTCATGTTAAGTATAGCAAAACAACAAACAAACTTAGCAATACGTTCATGCTTTCACGTTCGGTCTCCCATCTGAGATCACATACTTGTACCTTCTCGGAATCATGAAAGTGTTGTAAATGTGTGTTCTATTTCTTTTATTCTCTACTAGTTGAAAAGTGATGATACAATGAGCATAGCCCCAGCTCACAATTGACATGTGGCTAACAATCACTTGCGTTAGTGGAAGGGGAATAGGTGGAGGAAACGGGGAAATGCTAGTGGGTATAGCCCTGCTGGAACCAATGCGCTCCATAGCTAAAACGTAAGGATAAATCACAGTCTCTGATTAGCAATACAAGAAGGACCGTCATAGTTATTTCAGACCAGTCTAATGCTTCTGTACTGGAAATCAAAGGTAGCAATCGTGTACCTGGTTTTAGTATTGCAGTGTCCTAGCAGAGGATTAGTTCTGTAAGGGTGTGCATTAGTTTGCTTAGGGAGCAAAATAAATCAATAGTCAAAAGTGGTGCTGATCATATAAAGTTTCTGTTAAAGTCACTTACTCTTCGGTGTCCCTCATTCAATCTGCAGCATAGATGGTCTGGGAGGTCTTGTGTCCCTCGTTCCTAGGATAGAGGAATAATTCTACTGCTACTCGTATTACTCTTGGTGCAGTCTGAATAATTAAATCTATATAACTTATGTTAGTTCTTTACTAATAATATTGTCCGGTTCACCATGATGGACCTTAGACTCTGCTTTTTGTCCAAGATCTTACTCCTTTCTGACACCGCTTGCTACCACTGAGGAATGTCTGAGTTACTGAGTCAAGTAACTACTGATAGAGATATTCACTTGGTGTGAGAGATATAACTTGTATTTAGTGTAATCTGTAGACCTGCATATGTGGGTCTGTTATCTGGTTTGGGCGAGTTGGTTGGGGATAAATCATACCTGCCTACTCTCCCGGAATTCCCAGGAGGCTCCCGAATTTCAGGGAGTCCTCACGGAAGAGTAGGCAAAACTCCAGAAATTTGGTGAAATTCACGGTAGTGAATGGAGGGGCATGGCTTAAACGCATCATTAAGCTCAGCCCCCTCCATTCAATGCCATGAATTTCGGCTTTTCTATAGTGGGGGCTGACTTCCCGGGGGAGAAATCTTAAAAGTGGGCATGTATGGGATAAATCCTTCTGTTGATTCATGTGGCTGCTGTCACTACTGCTGCTGTCTCTGTAGGGGCAGGCTGGCTCTCTAGTTGCTGTCTCTGTAGCTGCGAGCACTCTAGGAACTCTGGCTGCGGGCTCTGTAGTTGCTGGCTCTGTAGTTGCAGTCTCTGTTGTGACTGTCTCTGTAGTTGCTGCATCTGTGGTTGCTGTTTCTAGTTGTTTCTAGTTGTTGTCTGTGTAGCTGCTGGCTCTGTAGTGGCTATTTTTCTGGTGGCTGTTGGCTCTGTAGTGGCTAATTTTCTGGTGGCTGCTGGCTCTGTAGTGGCTATCTCTCTGGTGGCTGCTGGCTCTATAGTGGCTATCTCTGGTGGCTGCTGGCTCTGTAGTGGCTATCTCTCTGGTGGCTGCTGGCTCTGTAGTGGCTATCTCTCTGGTGGCTGCTGGCTCTGTAGTGGCTATCTCTCTGGTGGCTGCTGGCTCTGTAGTGGCTATCTCTCTGGTGGCTGCTGGCTCTGTAGTGGCTATCTCTCTGGTGGCTGCTGGCTCTATAGTGGCTATCTCTGGTGGCTGCTGGCTCTGTAGTGGCTATCTCTCTGGTGGCTGCTGGCTCTGTAGTGGCTATCTCTCTGGTGGCTGCTGGCTCTGTAGTAGCTATCTCTGGTGGCTGCTGGCTCTGTAGTGGCCATCTCTGTGGTGGCTGCTGGCTCTGTAGTGGCTATCTCTGTAGTGGCTGTGTGCTCTGTAGTGGCTATCTCTCTGGTGGCTGCTGGCTCTGTAGTGGCCATCTCTGTGGTGGCTGTGTGCTCTGTAGTGGCTATCTCTCTGGTGGCTGCTGGCTCTGTAGTGGCCATCTCTCTGGTGGCTGTGTGCTCTGTAGTGGCTATCTCTCTGGTGGCTGCTGGCTCTGTAGTGGCCATCTCTCTGGTGGCTGTACGCTCTGTAGTGGCTATCTCTCTGGTGGCTGCTGGCTCTGTAGTGGCCATCTCTGTAGTGGCTGTGCGCTCTGTAGTGGCTATCTCTCTGGTGGCTGCTGGCTCTGTAGTGGCTATCTCTCTATCGCTCTGTAGTGGCTATCTCTCTGGTGGCTGCTGGCTCTGTAGTGGCTATCTCTCTGGTGGCTGCTGGCTCTATAGTGGCTATCTCTGGTGGCTGCTGGCTCTGTAGTGGCTATCTCTCTGGTGGCTGCTGGCTTTGTAGTGGCTATCTCTGTGGTGGCTGTGCGCTCTGTATTGGCTATCTCTGTGGTGGCTGCTGGCTCTGTAGTGGCTATCTCTCTGGTGGCTGCTGGCTCTGTAGTGGCCATCTCTGGTGGCTGTGTGCTCTGTAGTGGCCATCTCTGTGGTGGCTGTGCGCTCTGTAGTGGCTATCTCTCTGGTGGCTGCTGGCTCTGTAGTGGCTATCTCTCTATCGCTCTGTAGTGGCTATCTCTCTGGTGGCTGCTGGCTCTGTAGTGGCTATCTCTCTGGTGGCTGCTGGCTCTATAGTGGCTATCTCTGGTGGCTGCTGGCTCTGTAGTGGCTATCTCTCTGGTGGCTGCTGGCTTTGTAGTGGCTATCTCTGTGGTGGCTGTGCGCTCTGTATTGGCTATCTCTGTGGTGGCTGCTGGCTCTGTAGTGGCTATCTCTCTGGTGGCTGCTGGCTCTGTAGTGGCCATCTCTGGTGGCTGTGTGCTCTGTAGTGGCCATCTCTCTGGTGGCTGCTGGCTCTGTAGTGGCCATCTCTCTGGTGGCTGTGCGCTCTGTAGTGGCCATCTCTGTAGTGGCTGTGCGCTCTGTAGTGGCCATCTCTGTGGTGGCTGTGCGCTCTGTAGTGGCTATCTCTATGGTGGCTGCTGGCTCTGTAGTGGCTATCTCTCTATCGCTCTGTAGTGGCCATCTCTCTGGTGGCTGCTGGCTCTGTAGTGGCTATCTCTCTGGTGGCTGCTGGCTCTATAGTGGCTATCTCTGGTGGCTGCTGGCTCTGTAGTGGCTATCTCTCTTGTGGCTGCTGGCTCTGTAGTGGCTATCTCTCTGGTGGCTGCTGGCTCTATAGTGGCTATCTCTCTGGTGGCTGCTGGCTCTGTAGTGGCTATCTCTCTGGTGGCTGCTGGCTCTGTAGTAGCTATCTCTGGTGGCTGCTGGCTCTGTAGTGGCTATCTCTCTGGTGGCTGCTGGCTCTGTAGTGGCTATCTCTCTGGTGGCTGCTGGCTCTGTAGTGGCCATCTCTCTGGTGGCTGTGCGCGTTGTAGTGGCTATCTCTCTGGTGGCTGCTGGCTCTGTAGTGGCCATCTCTGTAGTGGCTGTGCGCTCTGTAGTGGCCATCTCTGTGGTGGCTGTGTGCTCTGTATTGGCTATCTCTCTGATGGCTGCTGGCTCTGTAGTGGCCATCTCTGTGGTGGCTGCTGGCTCTGTAGTGGCCATCTCTGGTGGCTGTGTGCTCTGTAGTGGCTATCTCTGTGGTGGCTGCTGGCTCTGTAGTGGCCATCTCTCTGGTGGCTGTGCGCTCTGTAGTGGCTATCTCTCTGGTGGCTGCTGGCTCTGTAGTGGCCATCTCTGTAGTGGCTGTGCGCTCTGTAGTGGCCATCTCTGTGGTGGCTGTGTGCTCTGTATTGGCTATCTCTCTGGTGGCTGCTGGCTCTGTAGTGGCCATCTCTGTGGTGGCTGCTGGCTCTGTAGTGGCTATCTCTCTGGTGGCTGCTGGCTCTGTAGTGGCCATCTCTCTGGTGGCTGTGCGCTCTGTAGTGGCTATCTCTCTGGTGGCTGCTGGCTCTGTAGTGGCCATCTTTGTAGTGGCTGTGCGCTCTGTAGTGGCTATCTCTGTGGTGGCTGTGGGCTCTGTAGTTGCTGACTCTGTACCTGCTTTAGTTGCATCTGTAGCTGTGGTCTCTATAGATGCGGCCTCTGTGGCTGTAGGCTCAGTAATTGCTGTCTACATTTTACAACTAATTTCTGTGTATTCCTCTCCCTGCCATAATTTTGCCCCCACCATCCTCTTGCCAAAAGCCTATTCTAGTCAGCCTATTGGATAATCAGGCCCTGCGTACATCTAATAATCTACCTCGGAGGCTGTGGGGGAAACAAGCCATAAAAACACACAACAATTCCTAACTAAAATCTATACTTGCCATTAAAAGCATAACGAGCGAAAACTGAGCTTGTGTAATTAAATGATTGTACAAATCAACCTTTCAATTTGCATTCTTCTTGTACTTCATTAGAAAACATTTAATCATTGTCACATGTTTACTTCATCTCAAACTTTTCCATTATCCTAATTATGAGCTATGTTCCCTCATTAGTTGGTTTGGGATTCTCTTTCGTTCTGTTGAGTAATTAAGTAGAAATTCTAAAAAAAAAAAAAATGTAGAAAAGTCTGCACCATCTACACTTCATTAGGTAAAGTCCCACTGAATACTGATACGTAATATTTATAATAAGGAAGTACGTAATATTATCCCTGAAGACGAGTACAAGGAACATTTGCACTGTACACAATCATTTTGCAATTAGAATAAATTACGAAACATTTAACACTGATTTACTGTATGCAAATGTTTTAATGTGTTAAGCAGCTGGAACAATTAATGTAATACAAATACAAATTACTCAGCAGATTTAACCTTGCTACATTAGGCTGTGCATCTGCAAGCTGTTAAAAGTTTTGCATATGTAGTTTGAAAACTTGAGTAGAGCTTGTGTCTGGATTGAGGACGTTTTGTTCCTTTATCATGTAAATAATTGCATATTTATAATCAAATAAACAGGAGCGGGCTCCTAGCAATTCTGTCCTGGAAAGGAATTCAAGCAACTAGATACAAGTCCTTCTTCATTGAGAAGCTGTATCCAGGAGATTAACAGTGGCACGGTGGTTAGCATTGCTGCTTCACAGCCCTGAGGTCATGGGTTCGATTCCAACCATTGACCAGTCAGTGTGAATTTTGTATGTTCTCCCCGTGTTTGCGTGGGTTTTCTGCATACTTGCCAACTTTTCCTCGTTGGCTTCAGGGAGATCCTGGGGGAGGTGGGCGTGCGGGGCGGGACTTGACGAATCGCATCATTTTGGCACCGCCCCCTAAACGATTGTCACAATTTTGACCAATTACAGCAGGGGCGGGGCTAAGATGATGCGATATTTGCATCATTAAGCCCTGCCCCCAGCCACTTATCTATTGCGGGGGCGAGAACCGGGAGGTTGCCCTGCTCTCCCGAACCCTAGGAGGTCTCCCAGAAATGTGGGAGTCTTCCGGATATTTCGGGTGAGTAGGCAAATATGCGTTAAAGAAAAGCAGCTAATGAATCTCTAGAGACTGCAGTGTCTCTTACATTTCTGTCTTCATTACTGAAGTCATGTTGTCTTACCTGTCAGTCTTTGATTAAATCTTGGTCTCCATGAAAATGGCCACCCCCATAGGCATCAATACATGGACATAGGACACAATTTCTGAACTGTGTCATCATGCCACAGATGGCGAAGCCAACCACGTCTTGTACTGGATCAGCATCAGGGAGAATGCCAGACTCTTCAGGGAGTGAGGGAGATCACCCCTATTCAGGGAGTCTCCCTGACATTTTGGGAGAGTTGGCAAGTATGGTTTTCTGTGGGGGCTCCAGTTTCCTCCAAGAGTGCAAAAAACATACTGGAAGGTTAATTGGTCTCTGATAAAAATGGACCCGTGTGTGTGCGCGTGGTTGGGAAGTTAGACTGTAAGCTCCAATGGGATAGGGACTGACATGAATGATAACGTAGGACAGCAACTGAGAGCCCAAGGTCTGCAAACTATAGGTTATTTTTCCTATAGTCCATTTGGAAGTTGGTATGAAATTTTGTGCTGCCAAACATAATTAGTGATAATAAAGACAAAGTAGAGAGACATGTCATTATATGCATAATTGTTCTCTTTATCCGACTCAATCAGTGGAATGTGCACTTAGCCGTCCATAAATGATGATTCTCTATAAGTATGAATTGGATATATGCATATGAAAAGTAATTTGTGAAAAAAATATATTCTTGAAGTGCCCAGTGCATATAATCTCTACCCAGATAATGTAAAAATACAAAAGTATAATGTGAATGGAAGTAGTCCCTTCAGATACAATATAATCAATTTGCAAAATTAAGTCTACCGTTTTGATAACTTAGTGCATAGCAAATGTACATAAATATTTAAAGCGCCATTGATTTGTTTTCGTACATTAAATTGATACTGTAAATCACAATGCTTTTAATGCATTCTGTACATATAATGCATTTATACAGCATCTCTTAGTTGAATACACATGTTCTGTGCTGTCTAATGACACGCATAAGTGTAGTTTTTAATACAAAGTCTGTTCTGTCAATCATCACTATCAGTCATCACTTACACCTGTCCTGTAACTGGTGCAAGTGATACCCCTGAAACCAGGCGTAATTACGGAAACCCAGGACTTAAATCGGCTTCCTCTGTGTATTGTACATGGCCTACGGTCATCAGCTCCTTACCTCATTCCGCCCTTCAGGTTATGTCAAGTGTCGTTTGCGTTTAGACATGAATTATATGCAGTTGCGTTCATTGGCGTAAGGTCTTTTTTGAGCAGGAACCAAGCTATTTCACCAAAGACAAACCATACAAACAGACTGTACATTCGAACATGAAATTTTAGAATGACAACACAAGAATGACATATATATATATAGATATATATATCTACTATATAAATGTCTAGTGGTGTGTGTGGGAAAAAAAAAAACCAAGCTGCAGCGCCACCTGCTGGGCAGAGTTATACACTGACCTATATATTTCTTGAAGGAGAAGGGAAAGTTGGGAGTGGTTGGTGGTTGCCGGGGGTGACAGTGGGGAGTTTTTAACACCTTAAGTAGCTTGATGAAGGATGTGGCGATGAAGATGAAGGATGAGGTGATGGAGAAGAATGATGAGATGGTGACATGTGGACAAAACCACGTTAAAAAAGGGCGCTTGCGTCGGGAAGTAACGCTCTTCCCCTGAGGAGGCCTGGGCTAGGCCCAAATGCATGACAAGAACCTTTTTAACACTTTAAGTAGCTTGATTTGACTAGAATGCATGAGTATCATGCACGGGTTAACTTGTGTGTGTGTGTGTATATATATATATATATATATATATATATATATATCTCCCTACACGTCTAATACTTCATTAATTTGTGATAAAAATGCATCATAGTGACTCCATCAAAATGGCATATACTGGGACTTTGCAATATAAGCATGGTTTACATTCTCATAATATAATTATTATTATTATTATTTATATACTGCCAATCATATTTTGCAGCCCTGTATAGAGGATATGTAATCTTCCATCAGTCCCTGTCCCATTGGAGCTTACTGTCACTCACCGGACTGTGAGTGCTTCTTCCCGTATATTTAGGAACCGTGGTTGTCCTCCATCCTGAGGGTCTGCGCATGCGCAGCCCTTTCAAACCCTTCAGTACCTGTTCCTTTAACTTAATTGGCAGATCAGGCAACACTCCCTATATTAAGCACCTGTGGTCAACACCACGTGGCCTGATCTTGGAGTCTCATTCCCCATGAGCCTCTGAAGGTGTTCCTGTGTTTCCTTGTGTATTCAGCGCTGCTGATTCCTGTGGTTTCCAAACCACTTCTACCCCTGTGGTTTCCATACCACTTCTACTCCTGTGGTTTCCTAACCACTTCAACCCTCCTGTGTATCATCGTGACTGTTAGCTGATTCCTATCCGCTGCCTCCGTGCACTACAGTCTTCAAGCCACTTCAACTCTGCTATGTATCATCGTGACTGTTAGCTGATTCCTATTCGCTGCCTCCGTGCACTACAGTCTTCAATCTACTTCAACTCACCTGTGTTTCATCGTGACTGTTTGGCTGATTCCTATCCGCTGCCTCCGTGCGCTTCAGTCTTCAGCTCATCTCATCTCTCCGGTGTTTCCTCGAGACTGCTACAGCTGATTCCTATCCGCTACTCTCCGTGCTCAACAGTTCCAGCTCAGCTCTGCTCTCCCGTGTTTCATCATTGCTGCACCTGCTGGTTGCTATCCGCTACCTCCGTGTATCTGCAGAGTCCTGCTGCTGCTACTTCTCAGTTCTACTCGTCCTACAACAGCTGACCCGCTCTCCGTGCTTCTTCGTGTTCCCGCTGGTCTCTACTCGCCAGTCTGCATCGGATCTGCGCCTCACTGTTTTCATCTCATCTAGATCATCGCTACTCTTCAGGGTCCTCCAGGAGTCCAGTCCTACATACTACTGCTTCCTGAGTATTTGTTCCCCTGCTGGTCTAACTACCTGTGCGCTGCACCTACTTGATTACCGCTTCACCCCTCCAGGGACTTCGCATCCTGCCGGCCTCCAGCCGTTCAGGTATCTCTGCACTCCTGTCTGACAGCCTGCTCCTGAACCACGGTATGCATACTTCTCATTGACTGTGCTGGTGTATTGCATATCTTGCTGGACTGAGTTTGTTCTCCTCTGGAGTTTACTATCCGCTGAGACTATTGCCATCATTGACTGTGTTATCTTGTGCCGGATTACCTCAAGTGACTTTCTATTATTGCAGTGCTGTTCAGTCATTAATATATTGTGCATGTTATTGTGGATCAAGTTTAAGGTGCCCGTGTATCCCCTGTATTGCAGTCTCTCCCCGTGCTCCTCCTCACATATATATTCAGTGGTACAACTTGCTAGAGGCAGACCACTGATCCCTGTTTCCTGTGTCACCTGTTCCAGTATCCTCTCACATAGCAGTGGTACAACTTGCTAACGCAGACCACTGACTCCCCGGATACCTCCACTTGGATTTCATTCCTTCACTCAGACAGCGGTACAACTTGCTATCCGCAGACCGCTGACTCTCATCACCTCCTCGTTTCTGTTGGACATTCCTCCTCACTATAGCAGTGGTACAACTTGCTACCGCAGACCACTGACTACCCTCACGTGTCCTTTGTCCATACAGTTCCTCGTGTATTACTACATCCATATTACCAGTGCTGCTAGTCATAGACTTTCCTGAGCATCTCTATCATCTACTATTTCCTGTTCCGTGATCACCCTGCTACCAGAGTACCATATTACCATCTATACTGCTCTGGTAAGCCTATCACCTGGTGATCCCTGGGTAAAGACTCCTAGTGCCCGTGACACTTACATTCTAAATTCCCCCTCTCACACACAGTAGGGTCGTATTTAGTAAGAAGCCAATTAACCTACCAATATGTTTTTTGACTGTGGGAGGAAACTTCAGCACCCGGAGGAGACACATTGCAATTACATCACCATCATTATTTTTTCTTTCAACTTCTCAGTAATTGCATATTTAACTACATGTTTCAAATATAAATAAACAGAAGCTACGAACAATGATTGTATTTCATAGTTTGTGCTGCCCACATGCGCATTTTTAATTTTCTGCACACTGACAAGGTGTTATCATTCTGCAGAGAGCTGCAAGATCGGTGCAACAATGTAAGAAAGTAACGGTAGTGCTGACTACCTGAGAAGTTCTATGATATAGAAGGAAGGGAGAATGTGAACTTGGACTACTGTCTTTATCTGAATCGACACATGTAATCTCTAATTTACAAGGGTATGGATTAGAAATAGCTTTTATATATAAAATACATATATATATATATATATATATATATATATATATATATATATATGTGTGTGTGTATATATATAATATGTGTGTGTGTGTGTCTGTGTGTGTATATATATATATATATATATATATATGAATATGACATGCTTAAGCTAAAAGGCACTAGTGCTACACATGTGAATCCACACTAGTGATAAACTCAAATACTTAGGGGCATATTCAATTGTTGGCGTTACATGTAAAAGTAACCCGTCATTACGGTAATAGTGCGCGTAAATACCATTATTACGGTGCCTTTAATGCTGGATTTCAGGGAGCTGTGAGCTGATATCCGGCTTAGTATAACAGTAATAACGGTAATACTTTTAACGCCACGGGACAATCAAACAATTGAATATGCCCCTTAAATTCAAATAGAAAGCTTCTTCTCTTAAACAATACCTATTTGCTGATGTCCAATCTAGAGGTTGCAAAACATAAAAGAGAACATGTTCCAGACCTCTGCCAGACGTCCCACATCTCAAGTAACCAGATCGTTCCTCATTACGTCACTGACGCGTTTCATCTCATAAGACTTCATCAAAGGGTACTTTGAGCTTACAGTAATACTCTGGAAAAGACTTCCAATTCCTGGATTAATCTGGGAAAAGGAGATCTTTGTGTTTAACATATTGATCAGATAAGCACATTACATACCTTATTCTGGTACGAGGTCACTGGCCCTTTATATATCAATTGAAGTAAAGATTTACACTATTGTTGTGCTATTTCTCTTTTATTTTTTGCGTTCTTTCTCTCTCTCTCTCTGTGTGTGTATATATATATATATATATATATATATATATATATATATATATATATATATATATATATATATATATATTCTATACTGTCTTGAAGGCAAAGGGTGGACAAATGTTGATTCACATTTTGTTACTTGATAGAAATAAACTATAAACACTTCTTCTTCTGTTTTTGAAGGCATTCTTACTTTGCAGCATTTTTTCCACACCTGCCTAAAACTTTTGCACAGTATTGTATATAATCCTATAGATTGTAAGCTTGCGGACAAGGCCCCCTTTCCTCCTTTGCCTGTTTATTTCCAGTTCTGTTTTATTACTCTATTTGCTCTCAATTGTGAAACGCTGCAGACTATGCTAGTGCTCTTTAAATGAACGTTAAAAAAAAAATGTTAACATTAATTCCAATTTACTGAATGTTGAGCTCTGCACTCCTATTTAGTAAAGCTTTCATAGAAAGTATTTTACTCTTAGAATATCATGATATAACATAATAATATTACATACTATTTTCTTTATTGTAGAATAAAAATACTGGGATAAACTGACATAATAATATGATAACTTGGTTGGGAATCGGTTCGGTAAGATTACCAGCTCGTTGTGTACATTTATCAAGCTGCGGGTTTAAACAAGTGGAGATGTTTCCTATAGCAACTAATCAAATTCTAGTTATTTAGTGCATTCTACAAAATGACAGCTAGAATCTGATTGGTTGCTATAGGCAACATTTCCACTTGTTTAAACCCGCAGCTTGACAAACCCCTTGGTCTTCCTCTTTCCTATTGTCACAGGCACTAGGAGTCTTTACCCAGGGATCACCAGGTGATAGGCCTACCAGAGCAGTATAGGTGGTAATATGGTACTCTGGTAGCAGGGTGATCACGGAACAGGAAATAGCAGATGATGAGATGCTCAGTAAAGTCTATGACTAGCAGCACTGGCAATATGATGGTAATAATACACGAGGAACTGTATGGACAAAGGACACGTGAGGGTAGTCAGTGGTCTGCGGTAGCAAGTTGTACCACTGCTATAGTGAGGAGGAATGTCCAACAGAAACGAGGAGGTGATGAGAGTCAGCGGTCTGCGGATAGCAAGTTGTACCGCTGTCTGAGTGAAGGAATGGAATCCAAGTGGAGGTATCCGGGGAGTCAGTGGTCTGCGTTAGCAAGTTGTACCACTGCTATGTGATAGGATACTGGAACAGGTGAAACTGGAAACAGGGGTCAGTGGTCTGCCACTAGCAAGTTGTACCACTGAATATATATGTGAGGAGGTGCACGGGGAGAGACTGCAACACAATATATACACGGGCACCTTAACTTTGATCCACAGTAATATGCACAATATATATGTATATATGACTGAACAGCACTGCCAATATAGAAAGTCTCTTGAAGTAATCCAGCACGAGATAACACAGTCAATGATGGCAATAGGCTCAGCGAATAGCAAACTCCAGAGGAGAACCAACACAGTCCAGCAAGGTATGCAATACACAGCACAGTCAATGAGAAGTATGCATACCGTGGTTCAGAAGCAGGCAGTCAGACAGGAGTGCAGAGATACCTGAACGGCAGGAGGCCGGCAGGATGCAAAGTCCCTGGATGGGTGAAGCGGTGATCTAGTAGGTGCAGCGCACAGGTAGGTAGACCAGCAGGGAACACAGGAAAGCGTGGAGAGCGGATCAGCAGTAGATGGATGAGTAGCGCTGAGGAGTAGCAGCAGCGGGTCTCTGCGGAAACACGGAGGTAGCCAATAGCAACCAGCAGGTGCAGTAACGATGGGACACGGGAGAGCAGAGTTGAACTGGAACTGTTGATCACGGAGAGTAGCGGATAGTAATAGTGGCAGCAGTCTCAAGGAAACACGGGAGAGTTGACAAGAACTGAAGACTGAAGCGCACAGAGGCAGCGGATAGGAATCAGCCAAACAGTCACGATGAAACACAGACGGGTTGCTGGTTGAAGACTGTAGTGCACGGAGGCAGCGGATAGGAATCAGCTAACAGTCACGATGATGAAACACAGACGAGTTGCAGGTTGAAGACTGTAGTGCACGGAGGCAGCGGATAGGAATCAGCTAACAGTCACGATGATGAAACACAGACGAGTTGCAGGTTGAAGACTGTAGTGCATGGAGGCAGCGGATAGGAATCAGCTAACAGTCACGATGATGAAACACAGACGAGTTGCAGGTTGAAGACTGTAGTGCACGGAGGCAGCGGATAGGAATCAGCTCACAGTCACGATGATACAGTAGATGGTAGAAGTGGTATGGGAACCACAGTAGTAGAAGTGGTTTGGAAACCACAGAGGTAGAAGTGGTTTGGAAACCACAGGAATCAGCTGGGCTGAATAAACGAGGAAACACAGGAACACCTTCAGAGGCTCATGGGGAATGAGACTCCAAGATCAGGCCACGTGGTGTTGACCACAGGTGCTTAATATAGGGAGTGTTGCCTGATCTGCCAATTAAGTTAAAGGAACATACACTGAAGGTTTAGAAAGGGCTGCGCATGCGCAGTCCCTCAGGATGGAGGACGGCCACGGTTCCTAAATGTCCGGGAAAAAGCACTCACAGTCCGGTGAGTGACACCTATAAATCAGTCCATTAAAATGGACTATTAAACCTTAAGAATGGTTTGCCCCTTTTTCAGTCCCATGCAATGTTGTTTAATCTTCATATTTGCTAACATTGAATTCTCCTTCATATCCAATCTGTACTTCAGCGACTAGCAACCGCGTATTGTTGTGTGTGTATTAATTTTTTAAAATTCATGTAGATTTTTATATTTAGCTTCTTTATCACCAAGCGGCTGTTTGTCCATTGACAATCTGTTCACTTCATACAATTCTGTATGTGTATGTATGTTAGTATGTATTGTAACAAAAGGAGGCATTTAGCTGGCAATATGCAGAGAAAGCAGGGGAGTAGAGTAAAACATTGGCACAGTTATGTACCTAGGTGGAGATTAAACCAGGTAAAAACATATGTGTAGTTTAAAATTGGTTTACTTACATGATTTAAAAGCTGCTTCCTCTCAGCAAACAGACAGGGTGGGTCTGATAGTCTAAACAGAGCCAGGGATGGGCGTGTCCTTTTTAAAGAGAAGGTGGGTGTGTCACCTGTCCATCAAGCTAGGCCTGTGGGAGGAGTGTCAGGTATAAAACCCTGCTTGTTTCATTGTTCAGGGAGATCAACGCTGGGCTAGCTGGCTGATCTGGACAGAGAGCTGGACTATGTACAGTAAGCGTTGAGGGTCTCCATAATTGCTGTGCAAGTATACGGTGTCAAAACATTATTACCATCCTGACAATAAAGAACCATAAAAAGGAAGAAGTTGTACGTGTGTGCTTCTGCAGTAGCGGGCTCTTGCCACAATATATATATATATATATATATATATATATATATATATATATATATATATATATATATAATTTATTTGTTAGATCCTCATACATTGTGTAGCATTTGTAATAATGGTTTGGAATTTTGTGGTAGAAGCCTTTACAATTGTCATGTGATCTTCGTATTCCCGCAGAATATCTGCTAATGATTGCACTGTGTATAGAGGAAACCAAATCTTGACCTCTGGGATGGCTCTTGCAGAGTTTGTGTATAAAGCAGGTGAGCTGTTCAGCTTGTTTTGTAAGCACTAGGAAGTGGCAATCTCTTTCCACTGACCTGAATTAACTTTCATGTGCTTGTCAGCCCCTCGGGGACCTATCTTCTAAGACTGCTAGAAGCCGGGGCTATTATCTCATTCTAATCAGCTGCCAGGAATGAAGTGCGATCACGGGCAGATTGAGATATAAACCAGCAGATGCTCAAATCTGGGACTCCCGGAATTTCTCACATAGACAAACCGAAGTCCTAGATTCATGCTTAATTCATGCCATAATCTTATTAGTAAATAACATTAGTTTATCAGACATTGTAAATAGAATCTCTTTGGTTCGTCCAACCTATGGGTGCAGATTTCTCTAATTTTAAAGTGATGCTACCGTTAAAAATAATTCTTATGATCCTACATATAAAACAATCACTTTATAAATGCATAACTGGTTTATCTTCTTTCTCTGATTCATTGATTTGGAATCACCTTGTGTACAGGTCAGTTTTCATTCCACAGCAGCTCGATGTCACTTGTGATAACTCTTGCTCCATTCACTCACGTAGCTATTGATGCTTCAGTGTAGAGTGACCAGTGATGGCTAACCTATGACACGCCAGGTGTTGTGAAACTACAAGCCCCAGCATGCTTTGCCAGTAGATAACTAGCTGATAGCTGGCAGAGCATGCTGGGACTTGTAGTTTCACAACACCTGGAGTGTCACAGGTTCGCCATCACTGGGGGGAAACCCATTCCCCACTATGTACTGTGGAGTGCCTTCAGAGTGGTACCTGCACCATTGGAGCTTACAGTCTACATTCCCTACGACACAGACAATTAACCTAGATACCACTGATTTTTTTATATATATATATATATATATATACATATATATATATAGGAGGGGATATTAAATAGCTGCTGCAGCTCCAGCAATAAAATGCAAAATGTTATTTGTCCAAAACTATAACTCATGTACTTAAATATAATATATAAAATAATTGTTGTGTGTGTGCTTAAATATGTCTCATGTTCTCTTTCGACTTTCTGCAGCAGGTCACCACATAAGGATTGAAATTCTTCTCTGAGCAGAGTGAGAATGACTGACCGGCTTTGCAGACTTGCTCTGCAGAAATGCGCTGTGTGGATTGGTACTGGGAACTAGCAT
This sequence comes from Mixophyes fleayi, assembly GCF_038048845.1. NCBI lineage: Eukaryota > Metazoa > Chordata > Amphibia > Anura > Limnodynastidae > Mixophyes > Mixophyes fleayi. Next base: position 14,759,264 of record NC_134407.1, on the reverse strand, counting down.
GTTACATTTCTGATCTCTATCAGATCCCGTTAGGGCACTGTTGTAGAGATGTGGGAGGCACTGCAGTTGTCAGTAATGGAGTTGATGTGTGTGGCTATGGGGGCTGAGGTGTTAATATTATACATTAATAAAACTACAGTACAGTGTCAGGTTATCATTGAAGAATATATATTTTTTTTAAATTTCTGTTTCGGTATTTAAAGTGAGTTGTGGGGTATTCTTGCCTACACATTTAATGATTGAGTCATTTATTACAACTAATATAATAGTTTTTCTATATCACCAGTTGTTGCCCGGAAGCTGGCGGGATGATCATCGTCATCCTCAACATTTATTTATATTGCGCCAGCAAATTCCATAATTAGTGCTTTACGATGGGGAAAAAACAACCTAATAAAACAATACTGGGTAATTAAGACAGAGAGGTCAGAGGGCGCTGCTCGCAAGCTTATAATATATGGGACAATTTGATACACGAGGGTAAGTGCTGCATATTGGTCCAGCCAGAATGCAAAGGTAAAAAGTGCTTAGTGGGCTATATATTCACGTCACACAGCAATGTTGGTCACAGGGTTGTTGTCTTGAATTAACTGTGTTAAGGGTGGTAATAAGGTAACCTAGGGAGGCTAAAATGGTGGTTGAGGAATATTATAAGCTTGGCTGAAGATATGGGTTTTCAGAGAACGCTTGAAGGTTTGAAGACCAGAGGAGAGTCTTATTCCTGTAACCAGGAATGGGAGCATGTAAATCTATTAGTCAAGCAGAATATAACATGATTATCTAGTAGCCCACAATAATAGAGAATGCGTTGTCTGTTCCATACAGTGAAGCTGCCGGCAGGGCAATTTATAGTATCTACTGAGCTCAATCCATGAATAGAGTTGGATGAACTTTTTCTATGTTGTAGTTTTATTTTTCTGGTCACTGGAAACTGGAAAAATAGTTTCCTGACTAAACAGCTGTTTTCACAGCCAATAAAACATAAATCACAACAAGCCACCTTGTGCTATAAAATATATTTTTGTTTTAGTCTTTGTTCACCGTTTCAAACTTGGAACTGCACATAGATGTTGTTTCAAAATGTTCTGCCGAGTCTGAGTGCGTAAGACATTTTTAATTATGTATCGGAGGAGAAGGAATAAATCCTGCTGTGGGCTCAATCGCTGAATAATACCATGTTTGATAGAATTGTCTGTGTCTTTTATTACACCAGGTGGTTCATTTTCTTACACCATATGGACTCTGCTAGCTCTGTGAGCGAAACGCGCTCAGCTCACTCAGACGTGAGGAGACACTGACTGCACAACGCGTTTTGTAACTGACACATAATAGAATGTGATTCTGGGAAAAAATGTACATAAGAGAGATAAATAAGTGCAGAATGGATTAAATCTGTTCATTTTCAGAAATGTATTTTTATATTCAGCTCTGAAACCTGGATTCGGGAAAACAGACTTCAAGAAGCTTCAAGAATTCAGGATAGCATCTTTGCTGTCGCTGATAACATTTATGGCAAGATATTTTGTTTGGAAGGGTTTTTATGCTGTTTGAAAGCATGGCATATGGGACAGCAAGCGACACTGAAGGCGAGCGTTAGCAGATGCATTTGGGCTCACAGTGCAGCTTTAAAGGGTGCCATAAACACACATGAGACACAACACTAATGTGCTATACACAGGTGTCTAAGCTAAAGATGTATTCCTTTTATCACCAGGAGCTCTCAAATAAATAAATCAATATACAGCAAGCTGAAGGGTTTTTTGCGCCATTTGTATTTTTGTATGCCAAACTTTCTCTATACTATCACTTACACTTTTATGGATTGCAATGGCTATAGTTAATCCCTTGAAATAGTTTAAATTCGAAACAACTTATTTACATTGAATAACTTCTTGGAATAGAACTTTTATCGAGCGTGAATGAAAATCAGACAAAAACTGTTTAATTTGACATATTGGCTATTCAGGAAGAATGCTCCTTAGTAACCTCTGCAAGTGCATCCTGTTTTCATGGCTACAAAGTGTCAATATTTAACAGTCTATTCGTCAAATGGCAGTAGTGTTTTTCTGTGTATTTTACAGCAAATTTCAGGCATGTATTAATAGACAAAGCATTGATTGTAAATATGCAACATAGTTTGGAGAGTTCCCCTCTAATTGATAGCGATAGGTTTGATTTTAAGATTTATACAAGAGTAATTTATAGATGAGAGTGGGATATATCAGACACAAAGTTGGGCATTTGCGTGCCTTGCTATTATGATAAGTGCTTTCATTTATAAATAATGCTAGCTTGGCATGCTTGCTTCATATCCCAGGTATCCTTTGTAAGAGAGATGAGATCTTGTGGTGTGCCAACTATTTTGATACTAAGGTATGAGTGCTAGGATGCCCTACCAGCCAAAGGGCGAAAGAGAAGCAAGTTAAATAAAAACAATGTCTTGAAGTTATAAAGGTGGGTTATTCGTTGATGTGCCTAATGCAGGAGATATCTCTGATATGTTCTGCATTAGGCAAAGTGCGGTCTGGTTAAATTGACCCCGATTGCTTGCCCGATGTCTAACACCGTTCAAGACGATGGGGAGAGCATCGGAGGAGAGAGATGTTCTGATCCCTCTACGGTAACCTTACTGCTCTCCCCTGCGCTGAGTAACGAAACTGGCAACTGCGCATGCGCAGTAAAGACTCCGGTTCAGATCCCGGAGTTGCCGGGACAGCCTCCTATTGGATGCAGCGTCTCAACATGGCTTTAGTATTGTCATCACTGCGATGACAGATGATACTTCCTGATATCGCTAAATAGGCCCCTTTTGAGAGTTAAACAAAGTCATTGAAGTTGGTGAATAAGACAAGGCAATCTTACATTGGTAGAAGTTATGGAAACATTTGCACTAACATTAAAAATGGCCTAGTGGCCTACTTTGGGTGTGTTACCTATAATCTAGATTAAATCTTGTGTAAACTTTGATGGACGTCTTTATTTACATGATACTAAATCCAAAGTACAATGTGTTATAGAAAATAGCGGCCAATAGCAAACATAGAAGTAAAAGATTCTGGAATTCATTAGACAGGAAGACATTTGAGATAAAGCTGTGGGGGGGGGGGGGGGGGGGTTACACACAGATGATGTCCTGGAAGAAATATTAGTCTCTCTTAGAATCTTTCTGCATAAAATAGAGGAAATCAAATAGCAATATAGCTTGCTCTTAATTACCCAACAAATGGAAATAAGTTAGAAGTGAAAACATCTCAAATCCTGTCTAGGTATTAAACTTGTATATATCATACTTATCATACTATACCTACCTCCCGGGAGATCGGGAGTGAGGTGGGCGTTTCTGGCCTATTACAGTGGGGGGTGGGGCCACTATGCAGCTTAATTTATCAAATGGCTGGGAATTGGGAGGTTGCTCTGCTCTTCTGGGAATCCAGGAGGACTCCCAGAAATTCATGAGTCTCCCGGACAACATAGATAGATAGATAGATAGATATAGATATCAAGATATAGATAAATACATAGATACAGATAGATAGATGGATATGTTGCCTTATGTCAGCACGGTGGCTAAGTAGTTAGCACTTCTGCCTCACAGCACTGGGGTCATAAGTTCAATTTCTGACCATGGCCTTATCTGTGAGGAGTTGTATGTTCTCCCCGTGTTTGTGTGGGTTTCCTCCAGGTGCTCCGGTTTCCTCCCACACTCCAAAATCATACTGGTAGGTAAATTGGCTGCTAACAAATTGACCCTAGTCTGTGTGTCCGTCTGTGTGTGTTAAGGAATTTAGATTTAGTCCCAATGGGGCAGGGACTGATGTGAGTGAGTTCTCTGTACAGCGCTGCGGAACTAGTGGCGCTATATAAATAAATGGTGATGATGATGATGATACTCTCCCAGATTGTTAATCACCTCAACTTGTACCTTAAGTTTCGTGGTTCTTTAGTTCTCAAGAGTTTCTAATTCTCAACTTTTATTTAGTTGGAAACATAATGTGACTTTACAATACTCCTACTGTTTCATCTTTATGAGTAAGAACTGTAATATAATTCATCTGTTTTTCCATTTTTATGTTTTTTTCCCTCTTAAGTTAATCTACACAGAATTTATTATGACCCATTATAAAACACGGTACCAGATGGCTGGTGGAAAATACAATGTCATACGTCATATTGTCAGCTACTTATTGCAGAGATGTCAGGCTGACACATTCTATCTGGGTTAAATTTGTCTGCTTCCAAACTAAACCCATAATTCCAACTATGACTAATATATGGAATAAAGCCAATATTTGCTCAAAATGTTTTATTTTTATTTTTACACCAGAAATATGTATTGTAGACACTTCTGTGAATCCCAATAATATGAGTTTCCTGATTGCAGGGGAAGTCTACAGTCTACCTCTATGTGCAATGATTATGGAAATAAACTGCAGAAGACATTGTTCTTTACAAGCCGGGAATTGCTGTGTCTTATAGACTAAATCATGGGTACAATGTTGTACTCTAAAAATTGTTTGCTTGTACTTCATATATTGAATGCAAACCATTTGTCATAGTGGATACATCTATTAACCTTTCAGAACCAGGAATAATATAGGCACGTCAGTCACACCTGGTGGCTTTAATCACTGTCAGATTGACAACACAGTAGGGATTATTTGATCCTCACCCTGCACCCAGGAGATATCATTTTTACATCAGTCCCTGCCCCATTGGAGCTTACAGTTTAAATTCCCTAACACGCACACACACACACGCACACGCACACGCACACACACACAGATTAGGGTCAATTTTGATAGCAGCCAATTAACCTACTAGTATGTTTTTGGAGTGTGGGAGGAAACGGAGCACCCGGAGGAAACCCACGCAAACACGGGGAGAACATACAAACTCCTCACAGATAAGGCCATGGCCAGGAACTGAACTCATGACTCCAGTGCTGTAAGGCAGAAGTGCTAACCACTTAGCCACCGTGCTGCCCGAAACCATAAAAAACAAAACATTTTTCCCTATATTTTTATTATTATTATTTTTGTAGAAAGTGGAACTTGAAGCCTAATTGCATACTTCCAGTTCCCCTATGTATGCGCACAGGCACCCACAACAAGTTCAGCCTTACCTCTGCCGGCTAGTCTCCCCAGGAGCTTTGTGATGTCGTCAGGTGTTGGCAACTGAACCTGTCTTGCTAAAGAGATCCTCACAGAGTTAGATGTGTCTTGTGATCAGATGGCATCCTACCCCTTTAATATATTAATACCATTTAGGAATGACAAGTGCATGCTCTCTTGTAGTCTCCTCAAATGTAACAGCTACAAAAACAATTGTGCTGGAGGTCGGTACATTCTGTAAATAACCAGAGCAGTAAGTTGTGTAGTATTTAAAGAATCTCCGTAATTGTAAACTAAATTTTGCAATATACAGTATGCATGTGTGCGTATATACTATATACTGTATATATATTATTGTAAAGACTGAACTGAAGGAGCTTATGAGAGCCGGGGATGTAGTGCTACACCAGCTTTTTATTATCCGGCTGCAGCGTGATGAATCCGACAACAAAGGCACACAATACTAATAATACTAATGGGATTTGCCCATATGGTACTTGTGCTTACAGAACAAAACACTCTTATGTCCTCAGGTAAAATCTTTAATAAGTAACAACCCTCTGCTGGAATTAAAGTCTGCTCTGTAAAAAGCGGATAGAAATTGTTTGTTAAAAATAACTGCTGTGCGGCATCTGGAAGTTGGGAACAATAGATGTGCTCACGTAACCCGCTCCTCGCGGGCTTGTTATACGGAGGACTCTTCAACAAACAGACTTTTTCAGACATCTGTCGCCTTTGCCAAACGGTAATTTAAGTGTTGGATGACGAATGTTATAAACCCTTTCAGTGCCGCCACCGTGCGATCAAGATAAATTACCATTTGGTAAAGGCTATGGCGACAGACGCGTGCAAGTTCAATGCTTTAGACTTGCTCATACTCGGGAAGTGATTGGGTGTCGTTCTGTATGTGCCGATTGCTTCCTAGACTTATGGGCGCAGTAGTCGGAGTCCGAAAAGACACCGGAGTTTGCGCCTTGGCCATTACTTTCAGTGGAGTGTCTCCTTCTAGACTTACTTTATATGAGAAAGAGCATTTCAACCAATGTAATGAAAACATTAAAATGTACGACAGTAACGTGTAATTAACAGTTGCATTGGCCCCTCACTCATTAATTTAACACTGTTTGTGATAGAGGAGGAAGTCTGACTGAGACTGATTACATGTATTCTGTATGCTCTCTATATACTAAATCCATATTTATCTTATCCATTGTTTAATGTGCTTTTCAGTTGCTATCGCTCGAAAACTCCATGAAAACTAGGTACAATGAATTGTTATGAGATTGTCTTTGCATTCTAAAATCTTTGAATGCAGCATGACCTATTTCTTGTGCATTAACAGTCACCTACCAGCACAATAGATTGTTTAGGTAAAAGCACAATGGGCCTGATTGCAACCCGTGATCTGTATTATATGCACGTATTTATGCTTTGCGTCCGCCCAAATTTTGCAAGGACCTCAAGCTGAGTGTACTTTGAATTCGGGAGCAGGTGTGCTGTGCTCTACTCAGGAGCGGAACTATTATTGGTGCGGCAAGTGCAGTGCACAGGGGCCAATGGAGATGATGGGGCCCACTGCATGGCAGATGCAGAGGGTCAGGGGCCTCCGGTTTCCTCCTCCCCGCCTCCCTGCATCGGGGTCCACAGCTCGCTAGTTCCGCCTCTGGCACTACTACACCGGACACAGCAGGATGCGTCCAAGACCTATGTGGATTACGGTATAAATTTGCAAAAGAACACACAGGAAAATTAAGAAAAAAAATCTTGCATTATTGTTACCTGATAATAATAAAGGCATTCATGATAAAATGGTAAAAAAAAGAAAAGTGTTTTTAGTTAGTTTCCCCCCCCCCTCCCCCATGAAATTCATTTATTAGGGTGATCTTAATGTCTGCTGAGCATAAAATAATTTTTTACAGTTTCTTCTGATGCAAACACATGTTATAGCATGCATACAAGACTGTCATCACAACTGATCAGAACTTAGACTAGCCCTTTAGATACGGCAGAAAAAAAAGCTTAGAGCTGGATTAGGACGTGACTGTGTGTGTGTACTTGAGTTTGGCATGTCCCTACTGTACCATGACTACATCAAAATGCCCTTTCCCCACCACGTTAACTCCTCGAAATCATAGACTGTAGTAAGTGTCCTTTGCGTTTGCAGACGCAGCGGACTGCGTCCTGGTTCTGGGCACACGCAGAGTGATTTTGCGTACAATACGCTATAAATCGGCAGATACGTCCCTTCACAAATCAAGCCCAATGTCTGTAAAGAACATCGTAAACTGTATTCATACAGAGTAAAAGCCTAAAGATAAGTGGGCATTTATTAATACAAACACCACTTTTGAGAACATGGGCTTTGAATTATGCTCTTCTCCCACCGTCCTGTACCACTTGCTATAGGCATTATTTAAATTAAGTGTGGGCTGTCCTGTGGGCAGAAGATCTTGTGTCACTAATCTCCTGTGACCATTCAGAGTCAATGTGCCTAAAACTTAGTCTACCTGCAGTTTGTAAGTACTTACACGCTCATTAATACTCATGAAGACGGCTAACTTCATGCAGGCTTGATATAGAAAAATCTACACAGCTGTTATGCAGCAAATGTCACATGTGTTTTATTTATATGTTGTCTGTTCTTAATAGGTAGTTATTGGGAAGTGACAGTTCCCCATAAAGGCTGGTGTCGTAATGGATTTACCAGATCTGTGAGTGTGGTAGACAAGACTGTATGTAACCTAATAGCTTGCACAAGATTCTAGCAACACTTAGCAGGATTTGAATTATGAATAAATAAAAAGAGAAGATTTTCAGGTAGTTTTTTTCCTTTTTTTGCTATAAATATCTAATAAAACTTACTACATATGCATTGTGCAGAGATGAAAGGCTTATGGAAATGCAAGTCGGCTGTATGTTTAACAGAAGGGTTAGGGAGGTTTACATAAAGTCCTTTGGGAAAGGGTGATGGAGTTAATTAAAACTCTATGAATAAAAAAAAAGAAAAGAATTTTTAACATTCTTAACTATGTCCTCTGGGATAACCGCAGCGATCTATCACTAATTGGACAGAATATCGCACGTGTGAAGACTTTTGTTTGCTTTCCTCTTATTATATAACGGCATAGTAATTCCTGCCTGTGGAGAAACGCGTTTTTATATTTGTAAGTATGTAAACAATTTTGTTACAGCATTTTACAAGCAGCATGAAGCAAACCTGTTGATGGAAATAATTTACTCGTTCACTGCCGAAGAGGTGTTGGGTTTTCGCACCTCGGGTATTTTCAGTTTTTAATACATAGAGATGGAGCTGGTTTATTTTAGAGGCGTTTAGACTCTGTTTGAAGGACCCATGCCGTGCCCCACATCTATTGTTAAACTCTACCTCTCCTTTGTTTAACAAGAGCAGTATGGCAAGGTCACATACGACCTGTGTGATCGACACACCTAGGTACATGCCTTCGATTTCCCAGTTTGACACAAACTTACGCCATCTGTACATAGATGGGTACATCAACAGAAGCATCTTTTGGTGCTGCAAATTCCAGAGCCCAATAGGTTATTTTATACACACTAGAAGAATATAATAGTGTTTTGGGGACCTTTCCTGACTCTTTGGTGCAAGTATTAATATCTTGACAAGAGAGAAACTTGGGTTGAAGGGCTTGCTAAGAACTTGGTGAGATGGTCTTGCTATTTGATGCAAATACTGGGTGTTTAGGGTCAGTGGATACTAAAGAATTCAAAGTGTTTGAGTGGTATGGCGAGATATGATAACAGCACATGACATGAGCGTTCTTGGCTTGAGCACCACCCAATGCCAATGGTAGTTTTGATTATTATTTAGACCTAAATGGGTAAACATTGGGGTGTGTATGAGCCCAAAACAATTGCCAAACCCTATCAACACCCAATGAAGATCTGTCTGATGGAAAATCGGAACTTGCAGGGGAAGATTGGAAGAGCCACTTGAAGTGATTCATACTGCGCAACTATTGCCCAAAAATTGAGATTGTCTAACCAGAAACATGAGAGTTGTCAGTCTGTCCTGCTCCTAGAAACTCAAGTAATGAGTGGACACTCTATTCCCATTACCAACCCTAACCTTACATTAATAACATTTAATAGTTTTTAATAAGTAAGCCACCGTCCCCCAGAACTACCGGCATCATTAAATGATCAGCATCCACCTTTAATAGACCTTACATTATATTACATTAATACCCCCACATGACATTAATAGCCTCACTACAATGTATTAGACGGTCCCTCACACACATTACATTAATGGCATTTATTACATTAAGTTAATAATCCTACCAACTCTCACATTATATTCATAGCCCCCCTACACACATTACATTAATACACCACCACCACCTCACCTGATCTGTAGAGCTTGACTGATGTGGAGTCTCCCACCTACACAATCACAAGACTGAAGGGGTGCTAGCAAATGTAGAGGGGATGGAGGAGTAGGAGCAGTGGGGAAGAAAAGGGAAGTGTGAAACAGGATGGGGGAGGAGCAAGGGGAATGAGAGGTGGGGCCAGCCCTGATAAGTCTGAGGATGGCCAGACCAGTGCCCCCTAGTGACTTCATGCGAGAGATATGAGGCAATTCACACCTCGGGCTAGATTTACTAAGCTGCGGGTTTGAAAAAGTGGGGATGTTGCCTATAGCAACCAATCAGATTCTAGCTATCATTTATTTAGTACCTTCTACAAAATGACAGCTAGAATCTGATTGGTTGCTATAGGCAACATCCCCACTTTTTCAAACTCGCAGCTTAGTAAATCTAGCCCCTCATGCCTCAGTGATGTCACTAGTTACTTGTATATAGGTGGCCGAATATTGGCTAATAACATAAAATGGCAGCGTCTACTGCATGCAGCTACTGGTAAACTTTAATCTACTGGTTTGAGGCCAGAATCGGACGAATATTCAGGGCAGGATTGAGGGCAGGTTGAGGAGCACAGTTACCCCTTCAGATATGGGGATACCCATAGTATCCAGATTTTGATCAGCCAAAGACAATATTTGAACAATTTGGGATTTTCTCAAAAATTAAATTTTTATAAATGTGTACTTTAAAAACTTAAATATAGCTTGATACTTGTGTGAACTCTCTAAATTAAATGCGGTCACGATGGTTTTGAGAGGAATGGTTATTGCATCTTTGGCCCAGTTTCAGCACTAGTGGAAAACATGCCGATAATAAAGTCAAAGTACATAAAGATTCCTGACCATTATTCCTGTCAGGACAAACCAAGAGTTCCATTATTTATTCTGCTCATTTCAATAAGAGCCTCAATTAGACTGGTTTGTTGGATAGAGAGGCTTCCATTATGTACAATTACAGCTCTCACATATGTTACTCGCCCAGTGACAGGACAATTCTGGGACGGGCGCCAGCTTCTCAATTTCCCACCAGTTCAACATTATTCTAAGTTTATACCTTTGTCAATATTCTTCTTTAAAGTTGACTTCAGGTCTGTTGTGTCACAAAGTTACTTTATAACTTTCTCTGCCATCTATAGAGTTGTTTGAAATTTGGACAATTTTCACAATACGACAAAATTTTTGCGATACAGTCTCCTGCGTCCCCGTTTCAGTTTAAAATATGACGCTAGAGTTCGCCATTTGCATTTGTGATTCACCAATCACGTGCAAGATTTGTATTAATGAATATAAAAGTATTTTTCTTTCTTTTTTCTTTTTTACTTTTTAAATTGAACTGCCAATACTACTGCGAGTTCAAGGTTCATCATACAGAATAAAAACAATAATACATGAGAATGATTTAAATTTTACTTTAATGTAAACAGACTGGAACATGGTGGAGTCTCTCTAGATTATTTTATTTTTTTAACTGGTTCTAAAATTTGAGACGTTATTATGTACTATGGAACGACTCGCCAAACTGGTTTGAGTGTCTCTAGGCAGATATGGTAAGAGTGGATCAGGTAGTCCAGTTTCCAATATGTCATGTCCCAACTATTGACTTATATTTTACTTAAATTATACAACTACTGAATAAACCCACAATATAGTATTATCTGATTTGCAGTAACAATCGATGTGTTTTTGCTTTAATAATTGGTAGCTGAATGTCATTTAATAATAAAAAAATGTAATCAGTTGCACAACTACTTCTTCCGTAGGTCTGTTTGTGATGTCATTATTTACTGTTTCTGTATATGTATTGACAGTTGCACAATACCAGCATCTATAGCACAGCCGTAACTAAGTATTTAAGCGGCCACCGAAAAAAAGAGAAATGACGCCCCTTAACCCACAACTGTTATTAAATTAAACTAAAATATATATTATCCTGCACCCCACTGCAGCTTTGCACCCTGGACGGTTCCTAATTACAGTCCTAATTACGGCCCTGACCTATAAGGGAAAATTCAATTGACCGCAAGTTTTTTTTTTAACACTGCGTTAATTCATTTTAACGCAGTTGTTTATCATTTTCAAGTGGGTTAAATTTACCCGCAATTCAATTCCATTTTTAACACAGCGTTTTTTTATCAAACGGTCCTATCTTACTCCAGTAGAGCGTCTATTGAAAGTATAGGGTGGGTGAGAGCCCGCCTTGTTAAAAGCTATTCAATTGTTTTTTAACGCGGCACGTTAAACAGGCCAATATGCTGTTTTATCTCGCACCTGTTTGGGGTGTGCTAAAAATAAAAAAACTATTTGAAATCATGTAATAACTAAAAAAAAAAAGATAAACTATATTTATCAGTAATGCATAACTTGAAAAAGTTTGATTTTATTTTGAAAAAAAATAATGAAAAAAAAAACAACATAAAAATAAAAAATCATTAATTATATTTGTTTTTTGTACTAATATGTATGTATTAATGTGTTTTGACATGGTATAGATGATTGTAAAGTAATAAATAGTGAAATAAAAAAATGTGCTAATAGAAAGTACTGTATGTAGATATTATCAAATAGGTCGTGTTAAACCATTCCCTTCACTCCCCTAACAATTTGCTAGCACCAATGATTAACGCGCGGGGGCAGCATTACCTCTTTTTAAATTGAATTGCACGAGTTTTAACGCTGCATTTACTAAAAACAGTCGCTATAGCAGTTAAAAACTCGCGCTGGATTTTTTTTTCTTTAACGCTGGGGGGAAAAAAAAAAATTGCGGTCAAATGAATTCCCCCCCACAGTGTTTGTCCCCATTTCAGTGGGAAATTTAAGGTCATCCAAAAATACAAAGGGTTATATTTTTGTAGGTGAAGCTTTCATAGGGAATATATTTATTCCATACTTGCCAACTCTCCCGGAACGTCCGGGAGACTCCCGCATTTTGCGTGAGTCTCCCGGACTTCCGAGAGAATGTGGCAATCTCCCTGATCTGCCCAGAAGTGGGCAGAATACGGTTCAAATGCCGCGATTCACCGGGAATCGCGGAGTTTGGCCCCGCCCCCACTGTAAAATGACGCGATTTTCGAGGCCTCGCCCCCTACGCGCCTACCTCCTACTAGCAGCTCCCGGAAAAAAATAATGAAATGTTGGAAGTATGATTTATTCATGCCACTTTTATATACCCTTTATATAACCTCAACCGCAATCACTAACATGACCTCACCCACGTATTCTACTGCGGCAGCCTAATGTTTTTGAAGCAGGGTGACTAATAGTAATGCAAAATCCTTATAACCAGTTCATGTTTATTAACCGCTCACAAAGGCAGTTTCCAATTTACCCAGAAATATGGATCCTTCTCTGCTCTGCACATCTCTTTGTGTCAGGCTGGGTACACACTACAGAAAATGTCTCCCAATGAGATATAGTTAATGATTTTACCAACAATTGCAAAACAATTGCTGATTCGTGTGTACACACTAAACACGTTTTACATGATTTACCTTCAGATCTGTGCTCTTCATCTGTCATAGCCATCTGCTGAAAAGGTGGTGACTCTGCACACTCTACAGATATCTGCCCACGCTGCTGGTCGTGAGTGCTTACACACTGCAGGATTGGAACGACATCGTTCCATCGTTGAACGAGATTGTTAGTCTGATATACAAATGAAATCAAACGATATGATGTGCTTAGGAATGATAATTGTCCATCGTTGGAGCACACATACTAATGTGATATCGGGTCGAACAGTCGTTTATCGCTCAATTGGCCTGATAATTAGTAGATGGCCTGATAATTAGTAGAGATGCTTAGGCTTTATTCCTCTAGAACCGAACACACCCGAACTTAGGGGATCCGAGTACCGAGCTGAGCCGCCTCGGAATTGAATATGAGGCAAAACGTCATTGTGACGTCATCGGATCTCGCAAGTTTTGAATTCCTTTTTAAGATCCAACATAGCAAGGGGTGGGAGGGAGGGCGGACCCCCATTTTTCTTTTCTGCCACTGCTGTGTGCCACTGTGTCCTAGATGTGCTAGGAACTGCCGTGTGTTTGTGTCATTGCTCTGTCGCTTACCATCCAGCCAGGTCGCTGCAGTCTTTGTTTATAAGTGTATGAAAATAATATTGTGACCTATGAGATGGTCAAAATTGACTGCAAATGACTTTAAATTAGTGTTATTGAGGTTAATAATAATGTAGGAACAAAAAAAAAGAAAAATTATGTGATTTTAGCGTATTTTAGGATTTTTCCTAAAAAACCCAAAACCAAAACAAACAAGGGCGATTTTGCCAAAACCAAAAGCAAAACTAAAACACGGAGCTAATTAGGATCCAAAACCAGTAACAAAGACGAATGTATCGCTATGCACTATTCACAAGCACACCATAGCAGATATTCCAGACGTAGGGCTAACAATCATATACACAGTACACACCAGCTGGTTTTCACTATAGCAGAGGGAGCCCTTGCCTGCTGCCTAGCTGTTATAGTGTGTTCACAAATGTCAGGTTTTCTTGCTATAGTGATACCCAGCCCTAGTGTATATAAAAGATAATTCGGTCATACTTGCCTACTATCCCAGAATTTCCAGAAGCCTCCCAAATTTCAGAGGCTCCTCCCGGACTTCCGGAAGAGCAGGCACCAAACTGAATCCCAGCGGAGATGGGGCTTAATGGCGCAATTTCCATCATGGACCCACGCCCCTCTCTATGTGATGATGTGACAGGGGGCTATAAAAGTTGGCAAGTACGAATTGGGTTCAGTAACAACAAAATTGCCTTCTTTGCAATTGCACGAACAGCCACAGGCAGGGCCGGTGCTAGGGTCCATGGCGCCCTAGGCAAAATCGGCGCCCTCTCCCCCCCCCCCACACAAAAATCGGCTCCCTCCTCCCCCCTCACCCCGTCTTTTCTTACCTTGTCTCACCACCGCCGCCTCTCTGCTCCGTCTCCTCCCCTCCACTCACTGACACTAGTGAGTGGAGGGGAGGAGACGGAGCAGAGAGGCGGCGGTGGTGAGCAATAGCCTCTTCCCCCCCTTCCCGTGCATCTGAATGCTGTGCGGCGGCCGTGACAGGTATGGTCAGCGGTCGCCGCACAGTTTTAAAATTAATTTCCAGTTCTGTGGCGCCCTCCAGAGCCCGGCGCCCTAGGCAAGTGCCTAACCTTGCCTAATGGGAGCGCCGGGCCTGGCCACAGGATGTGACATGTGCATCACTGAATTCCTTTCTCTAGAATCACATTCTTTTCCAAAACCAATTTTTACTTTTAACCTTTCTGTGTCAGTATTTACCATGTATAGTATATTTTATATTTAATATGTGTATGACAGTCTTTCAAGAGATTTATTTTTTATTATGAAAGAGACCGTGAAACCAAGCTAACATGTCAGAACACTCTAAAATAGGCTATTTATTATCACAGTGGGGGGCGGTGACTGGGCGGCAGCTCCTGTTAGAAATGAAATTCTGTCATTCGTGGAAAACAGCGTGATGTCTTCATGAAAGAACAGAGGATCCATCCAAAGGAAAGGCAAAATATTTCTTAAACTCCTCAACTAAAGGCATTCTGCACTTTTATACTCTATAACTGGATGGGTTTCAGACTGTGGGGAATTTTAAAAAAATCTGAATTTCAGAAAACGAATTTTGTCAGCCAACCTTTAGCCTATTTTACATAGTTTAATGCTTTTTAAAGTGGAATAAAACCCATAAAATTAGGAGCCATGTATTCGTATGTGAGAAAATGAAGACGGAATATCTTAAAGTGATTTACATCTGTTCCTCACTCACAGCCTTTACTGACTGGTATGATGTGGGCAGTACTATGCAGAAAAGATACCACGTGGATCATCATCATCATCACCATTTATTTATATAGCACCACTAATTCCGCAGCGCTGTACAGAGAGCTCACATCAGTCCCTGCCCCATTGGGGCTTACAGTCTAGATTCCCTAACACACACACACACACACACACACAGACACACAGACTAGGGTGAATTTGATAGCAGCCAATTAACCTACCAGTATGTTTTTGGAGTGTGGGACAAAACCGGAGCACCCAGAGGAAAACCCACGCAACACGGGGAGAGCATACAAACTCCTCACAGATAAGGCCATGGTTGGGTATTGAACTCATGACCTCAGTGCTGTAAGGCAGAGGTGCTAACCACTTAGCCACTGTGCTGCCCGATATAGGAATGTGGATAGAAATGTATGTATTTTCAATGTGTGGACAAGTATATAGTTGGCTGAAGTGATTGTTGGTACCAAGACAGTATATTTGTTCCTTAATCCATTCATGCTCAACCGCCGTACATATATGAGCCTGGGGTTTATTCCTTGGTATCCTATATAAGCTCCACCAGGAAGTGGCCACCATGGCTACAGCTGTCGGTGACAGCCAGTAGGTCGGATGGTGGAGTTAGATATACATAGTGGTTGGTATTTGTTATATGGTTGCTGTTCTTGAAACAGAGGACATACATGATGGATCTAATACATACTTGTATACTTTTTACACCACTCCTCTGAGATATCCCAGAAAGGAGGTCCAAGAGGCAAGTGAGTGGGGTGTGACAACATAATTTGTGCCATCATGTCCCTTGCCCTTGTACCCTTGCCCTTGGCCCCCTAACTACGAAGAAGATTGTACTGGATCTAGGGAGCATGGCCTTCTATTCTGGGAGTCCAGGATACCTTATATTCGCGAGTCTCCCAGACATCCTTTGAGAGTATTATCTAATAATAATATTAATTGGTGCTACGAGTCCTGAAAGCTGGTTATTATTATTATTATTATTATTATTATTACTTTTTATTTATAGGGCATCACCAAAGGTCTGCAGCGCCACACATGGGAGGATACACAGACTAAACATTCACAAGGAATACACAATTACATGATACATAGTTATACATTGAACAAACAGCTACGTATTAACAGAGTACATAAGAACTCATGCAAGAAAAGACATACATAGGAAATCATAAACATTTATGGTTACAAGTAAGCAGGATAATGTACGGATGAAATTAACACAACATATTATTAAAAGAAACTCGGCAGACAGGCAGAGATTAACACAGATATCTGGCTCTTCTCTGGTGCAGTGGACAGCACATGGTAGTAAGTAGTGAGCAATCAGATTGTGTAGTGTTGCACACTGACAATTGGACAAGCAGGGGATAATGCAAACAACAGACAGACCATGGTCAGGAGAAGAGAAGACAGCAGTTCCTATAAACAAGTGAGGAGTCAGGGCAGGTAGAGGTGTATATATGCAGATCTGTTTAACAAGCCAAGGGTCAAGAGTAGAGATGACAACAGAATACTTTAAACAATCTAGGTCAAATACTGATAACAGAACAGGTCAGGATACACTGCACACTAGATCAAGCAGGAACTATCACCAGCATTGGTATGAAATACTGAAAGTGGAAAGTAGAGTTTCCAGTGCTAATGATATTGCTCTCACAGAATATATAAAAATTTAAATGAAAAAAAATTAACTTTCTTGGAGTATGTGTTCTTCCTCCAATACTCTATGGTATTATCTCTTCAAACTTTCAATGGTGTTTGTCACATATATGAAAAAACATAAAAACTTAACATAGCGTGATAATGTTTTACCAAACATTTGTTTCCATAAACAAGAATAAACATAATATGTGAAATCCTTCACTTTAAGGGGCATATTAAATTAAGACGGCAAATACGTGTGGCTGCACACTTCCCATTCGCAGAATTTCCTTTAGACCCCATAGGGTTGCGAAGGGAAGTCCGCAATGTTACGGTAACATATTGGAACTTTATATGCGTAGCCGAGATCTGCCGTCTTAATTGAACATGCCTCTAATATTGGTATATTATTTTTCCCCAATTGATATTCCCTGATGGGAATCACTTACTAAACACAATTTTTAATATCAGCCTTATAGATACTGCTTTCATATGATAAGTGATATCCTTCTTCCCAAACGTGAGGTCACCAATTGTGATTGCACTTAGTAGCGCTAATCTTTATACCAAACTTTGTATAAGAGTCTTGCTGGTGTCTCCTTTCAATTAGATTTCTTGTGTTCCCTTATATCTCTTCCCAGGTGTACTCAATAGTCGATGGTGTGAAATAGAAAGCACAAAGCAAATCAAATCTAGTGCAATACTGTTTTAGTTTTTTTCCAAAAATATATCCTTTAATATAAACTGCTGCTGACATCTCATAAAAGAATTCATAAAAGCAAATTGTTCCAAGCGTTTGCGACGTAGATATAAGAAGTGTCCCCGGGGATATTGCAGTGCTCACTCACAATGTTCCTTTACTGGTAGAGATGTTTCTTCAAACAATTGGAGAAAAATGCCCTTATCACCCAACGCGTTCCGACCCCTTTCATCGGGTCTTTGTCAAGGATAGGGCTAGTTAATACATTAGTTCCTTTTATATACTGTTGTGAGCCAATTACAATAGCATAGGTCAAAGTGCAACATTCATTCCCAGTCTGTTTTCCTAAGCTATTAAGAACAAAAAATAAGTCCCTTTTACACCCTGTGGTATGTCTGCCTCAGTATGTACTTGAAAGCACTGAGATATCCCAGCCGGATCTCTATAACCAAACAGGTGACCATGACAACCAGGGAAATGTCATAATAACAATTCCAAAAAAAGGTCATGTCATTGTTGGAATAAGTAATATATTATCTATTGTAGGAAGAGGATTTCTATGTATAGATTTAATCATGGTAAATAAACATATTTTGTGGCAGAAAACAGACTTCTCTCCTTCACCCTGCAGGCTATCGTCCCCCAGGGTCAGGGTCTGTTCCTTCCGCTCTGTTCTTCTCCCTCTACACTTCTTCCCTCTGTGATCTCATCAGCTCATTTGGCCTTCAATATCACCTCTATGCCAATGACACCCAAACATACCTCTCCTTTCCCGACAGAGCTGGATTAAGGCTCTGGGGGGCCCGGGGCACTTTAGGCAGGGGGGCCCCTATGATGTAACATGGTTATCATTTTAGACAAACACACAGGCAATGCTGTGTGCACTACTGTTAGGTGAATGCAGCTCTGACTTTGCGAGCAGTACAGTGTGGAGGGGGACATACCTCTCAACTGTCCTTGTAGTCGGACCCAATCCTGACTGAAGTTAGACAGTCACCCAAATTCAGGACTGCCCCACCAGATTCAGGACAGTTGGCAGACTGTCCTGCTCTCTCCTACCTGTTCTTGTCACTTTTTCCACCTTTGACTGCTGGTGTCTTTAGCTCAGTTTCTGCTTGTTTGGATCCTGGAATGTTGGGGGCCCTATTTGGAAAAAAAATGGGTACATGAAATTTAGAAAATTCCAACCAACCCCAGCATTAAAACAATAATATTCCCATTTAATATATAAACATATTTCCCTCCATCGAAACAGCCCTATAAATAAATTAAATGGCATTTACGTTTAAAAAACCTAACCATTTTCCACAACCATCCATGGCAGTAAATAATTCATATTCACATTTAATAAAAAGACCTAATTTTCCCCAAACAGGCCCATATTCATGTATGAGCTTCCAAGCCACGTCAGCATTAAATTTAAAGGTCCAATCACCCCATCTTAAATAGCCCCCACTATTAAATTAAATTGCTCCACCATCACCCCACAAATAAAATAGCACCCATTAAATAATTAACATCCACCTGCAATCCAAGATTAAATTAAGAACCCCCCTTCCCTCCCACATTATATTAAGAACCCTCCTTCCCTAACACATTCTATTAACATACTACCCCCCTCACACACACACACTATATTAACATACTACCCCCTCTCACACACGCATTATATTAACATACTACCCCCACTAACTTTGTTCTATCTGCACGCTGTATGACCTTGTTTCTCTTCACAAATGGGACTACTCCCACTTTTTGGATTTCCAACATGCCCTTATAGCTGATCCTTTCATTCAAGCTCACCAGCCTTCCTCCTAATTATCCTGCCTCCGCATCTCCTGCTCTTTGCTTCCCCACTCACCCTCTCTGTGTTCATACATCCTTCTAATGTACGCTCTCTTGCGCTGGGCTCTCTCTCCTAGTATTTTCCGTATGTAATTTTGTGGTTTGCAAATATATAAATTTTGGTTTTGTAATTTTGTTGTATGTAACCCCTATCTATGGCTCTACACAACCCTTTTAGCCCTTTTATAAATAAAGGATAATCATAAAAAAAAAATACCAGGAAAGGGGATGGTGAAACGTTTAGGGTCTGAGTCGTTAAGGAGAGCAAAGCATAAAAAAAGGAGTAACGTTGCACCTGGGCAAAACCATGTTTCATTGGAGGGGGAGGTAAATTTAAAATGTGGGGACAGATTTATAGTTGGGATAGGGCATGTCCTAGATTAACTTTAAATATCAGTCTAAAAACTGAAGCTATCAACTATTTGTATGCTAGATGAAAAAGCAGCCAGTATTTAATTTATGTGCAAAATAATAAACTAATTTGCACCCCTTGCATTGTAACATGTTTTGTTCCGGAGAACATTTACTTCTTTTTTTGCCTTACTTTCCTTAATGACTCAGGTCCTTAGAATTTGTATGCAGCTATTTGTCTGAAATGAGGGGGGAGCTAAGGGATACCTAGGAGTCCTCTGTATGCGTATAGAGGGGGGGGGGGGGTGCTAGGAATGTGTTTATGTGGGGATAGGCAATGCCTGTTTTATGCATGTGGAGGGAATCCCTTATGTTTGTGTGTATATCGAGGGATATTTCTGATGGATAGGAGTTGTCTTAAAGTCCTTTGTGTTTGTCTATTTCAGAAAACGTAGTTGGAGTTATTGTCCTGATTCCAGGGAAGGGGGGTGCAAAGAAGGCGAGTTTTCTTTGGGTGTATTTTAGTTATTAATTTATAATAATTTAATATACATTTTAAAAGAAATTAGTTTGTTTTTTAGTTCGTTTCTACTGCTTTGATTTATAGCGTTGAAGAAAAAAACCTTCAGAACAGAATTTTTGTTACATATTACTAGAAAAGAGAGTGATATTGGTCTTTCCTCTGTGGATTGTGAAGTGCAATATTTCCTTTTCTTCCTAATGGGCTTTTACGGATAAAATACAGTAGTAAGGAAATTGCAGTGAAATAGAGACAGGTCAACATGACACACAATCCAATTAAAATAAATTCTCAGTGATCGCTAAGTATTGACCTCCGCTCACCTTTCCCAGTCTCTGACAGGGGCTATGTATAATTCTGACACGCGGAAACTGCAAGTTTCTTATCACGCGCTCTCAGACTTTAAGCCGTATTGCAGAAGTACAGTTTATATAATAGTGGTTCAGTTTTCATTATTGTAAAATGTTAAACATTAGCCAGTAAAATCCTGAACCTATTTCCACATTGAAGGAAAAGAGAACCCATTGTCCCATAAGAGGTGGCTACATCCATATCCTCTTTATCTGAGCATTAGTCATTATGGAGAAGTGATCATGTAATGTCCCTGCGGTTATAGAGATACGCAGCTTGGGACTAAGGGTCATTACACATCTCGGAGACCAACGAGCAATAATGAAAGTAATGAAAACAAAACATGATATTGCAGGTGTGGAGGAATATTGCTGAGGGGTTAGAATTATTAAATACATTTTTAAAACATTTACTAAGTGGGTTTGAAAGCAGATGTGGATTTCTATGGGGGATAAGAGGAGTGGACATACATTATATGAAAGACATTTTAATGGAGTGAAGGGAGACAAATTAGTCAATTTATTATTTTTTTAGGATTTCAGGATTTTTTTCTAGGGTTTTCCCCTTAATAATGAGAATTAATAATGTCCCTGTATTTATTATTTAATTTATTATTATTATTATTATTATTATTATTATTATTATTATTATTTTATTTTTTATTTATTTTATTTTATTTTATTTCTTAGGAGAGGCTTAATGCACATTACCAAAACTTATGTTCTGTAATTTTTATGTAACACTCAGTATCTTTTCTTATTCTACACACTACTAAATCTCTTGTTATATAGACTGCATACAATATTTTATCGTAAATACATTTTGCACTTAAATGTAAAGTTAGGTTAAGTTCCCTAACCAACTTAATCCTGGAGGAGATCATATTTAAGTGTTAAAAAAAAAACACAATTAAAGTAAACTGTATAACCACATGCAGGCCTGGATATCAATCTTTGTTCCACATTTGTTGCGCCACTCTTGTCCTTTTGCCCATCGCCCGTCAGAGCAGAGCTCTATATGCCCAACCACTAATGTAACGAGGGTCGGCAGTTTGTACCGCTTGAGTCCTTAGAGTGTAATTCCCATCAATAATGTTTATCATCATAGAGCACTCATAGGACTGAGATACATTATTGTCTCTCAGTCCTATGAGTGCTCTATGATGATATACATTATTGTCTCTCAGTCCTATGAGTGCTCTATAATGATAAGCATTATTGTCTCTCAGTCCTATGAGTGCTCTATGATGATATACATTATTGTCTGTCAGTCCTATGAGTGCTCTATGATGATAGACATTATTGGCTCTCAGTCCTATGAATGCTCTATGATGATAGACATTATTGGCTTTCAGTCCTATGAGTGCTCTATGATGATAAACATTATTGGCTATCATCATAGAGCACTCATAGGACTGAGCCAATAATGTTTATCATCATAGAGCACTCATAAGACTGAGAGACAATAATGTCTATCATCATAGAGCACTCATAGGACTGAGAGCCAATAATGTTTATCATCATAGAGCACTCATAGGACTGAGAGACAATAATGTATATCATCATAGAGCACTCACATTATTGGCTCTCACTCCTATATCTCAGTCCTATGAGTGCTCTATGATGATAAACATTATTGGCTATCATCATAGAGCACTCATAGGACTGAGCCAATAATGTCTATCATCATAGAGCGCTCATAGGAGTGAGAGACAATAATGTCTATCATCATAGAGCACTCAGGAGTGAGAGTCAATAATGTTTATCATCATAGAACACTCATAGGAGTGAGAGTCAATAATGTCTATAATCATAATCATGATGCAGCAGAGGTCCGCTCTGTTTTGATCTGATATCACTTTTGTAACCATGTGCAATATATTTTAGATTTTCTTTTGAGAGACACTTTAGTGTTGGCAAGACATTAATACTACATAGCAATGGTATACAGGGGAAATCAATATTGTAGTTCTCTGTTTCTTTGTATATACTAACCTCTATTATGCAGAACAAAGAAAATCTGACCTTTTAATAATGAAGAGTTTGGATAGTACTGACTTAGAGGGTTAGTATCTAGACAAGGGCGATCAATTTAACTTTATTACTAAAGTAATCTATTTAATAATCAGATGCAGTCAGATCTATTGACTTATTTCAATTATAAGTATTGATGCATACTGGACTAAAATAAGAACATTTCTTTTTTTTAGTTATTATTATTATCACTATTATTATTTTGGAGTGACAAGTGTTGCTCTTGTTTGTCTCTTCTTAAACCACTCTGACTCGGAGGACAATCTGTCTCTTTATCTCTCTGCCTACAGTATACCGTCCGCCTACACGTCTACAACTTGCATAAAGTTTCCAGATTCAGGGACTTGAATAAGATGTTTTTTATTTATCAGTTTCTGTCTGTGCAGAAAGGAAAAGAAGTTTCTTGATTCCATCTCCAATATTTTTTTTTAGCAGCGTGTTCTATGAAAAATGTAAAAACAAAAATAAATGTACAATAGAAACAACTTTTAAGTGTCTTGGAATATCTTTGGAAATGCATACAGTTGATCTGTGCTAGCTAGTGGCACGCTTATGTGTAACTTTTAAATAGAGAAGTATGCCGCATCAATCTTCACTATCAGTTGGCATTTACTCCTACCCTGTAGTGGGCATAAATGGTGCGGCTGAAAACCAATGCACTTAGGAGACGCAGATGACTTGAATCTGCCGCATCTGCATCGGAACGCCCTTACTGTACACGGCCTACTTTAATCCGCCCCTTCCCTCCCCCGTTTTAGGAGTAAGCCGTGTCATTTGGTTTGCATGCAATGGGTTAATTGGCATGAGGTCCGTTTCTGGGCATGTGCAGACCTATTCCACTTTCACATGCATAGACGAACCGAGGGGAAGGGGGGTTAGTAATGCCTGGAAACTCCCCTCCAAGCCTGGGGGACTGTATAATTGAGGTGGCTGGACCCTGTCCCCGCTTCACACGGCTCTGCTTGAAAAGGGAGAGCTGCGTGCACCTAACATGTATATTATGGGGATAGGAAGAATTGGAGAGCAGCCAAGCACTGTCTAAAATTATAGCCCCCATCCATGCTGGTCACGCCCATTGCTGGCATGGTGTGGAAACCCCCCTTTTACAAATCCTGCGTTTGTCCCTGACATGGACGTACATCTGAACATGAATCAGGTCCTTAGTGTTTGGAGATGAGAGGATTCTCTCCATAATTTGCAGCACTATGTATAGTATATACTAAATGACGAGTTGGATTTGTTTCATACAGAGGTGCATCTGACAATACAATTTTCTTCTGCATCAAAAACCTGACACGAGTTCTCTGCGCTGTGGAGGACCCTGCTGCTTTCAATGTCTGACTCTGCGGCCTCCTGCTTCCGTCCATTCCCCTCCTCGCACCATGACACTGCCCCGGTCACATACACAATCACAAGAGTGGACAGGGCACTGCCTTCCATGTAATCTGCGGCCTCATGCCCTACAGCTAGTAAACTGGTTACATAAGGACAAGAAAGAGTTAAAGATTAAAAGCGATGCTCAGACCGTGGTCAAACGCACCTAAATAATTACCCCAATTCTCTCACACTGGCATTTATCTCCTTACTATATTGCATATGGTTCTGTCTATAGAGGGGAACCTATGTTATCGGGCCTCTGTGTAGGGAATCATTGCCGAAAATAAACAATTATTAACTTTATTCTTTGTGAAATTCAGAACGAGTTTCTGGATAATAGATTCTATACTGTTACTGTTTCTTCTATACCGATTTTCTTCTGAACATCAGTTTGAAATATAATGTAAATTAGACACCCGATTGCTGTGCTACATTCATTGATGTTATATATTAATGGGTTATTTTTATAACTTTTAAAGTCCTAGAGGATGAGCCACAAACGTTTAACAAATGATCCATCCGGACCCCCGAGATTGGAGGAGGTTCGCAAGCTGTGCTTTATTTTGGTGGGTAAGAAGGCTCCAGGGTCCCATTATTTCTGAAAACGAAAAAACCGGGCACTAGGTTACTGTGGATGTAGAGTGTGTATTGAACTCTTTAGATGTCCTGAGGGAGGGGAGATGATCTGCAATGAGGAGATGGGGGAATGAAATACTTTGTGAGACTCTGATAGAAATGGATCTCCTGGCCTTTGGATCGTTATTGTATCCCACAGATGAATGTTCTGCGTTATTGGACTTTCTAGATTTGGTTTCTTTAGGTCATAAAAAAAATCCAAAGTAAACTGTTAGGATTTCTCTGCAGATTTCTCTGCAGATTCCTGAATACACTGTTTAGTGTGTGTTTCCCATTTAATATATGTGTTAAAAATATTCACAGACAGATATTAACAAAATATTTTGGCAAGTGAAAGGTATTAATTGTCAATTTCATGATTTAGAATTTTACCCGAATATACAACAAAAAAGAGCTTAATTTTTAATTAATGTCTCACAGTGGATAAGGAGATTATCTGTAATACATTGCTATTACGTTTTTATTTGCATTTTGATATAAAAAAAAAGTCACATACTACAGTTGTTTCTCATCTATCTACTTGTGAGCTGGGGATTTTGCTAGACATGTATGATTTCAGTTTCAAGAGATAGACTGGGCTTTTGCACCTCACCTTTTTCATTACCCTGATCTGCCCACTTCCTAGTGAAGTGGACAGAATTCGTTTCAAACGCTGCGATTCACCACATAAAATGACGGGTTTTGCGTCATTACGTCACAGGGCGGGGCCAAAATGACGCAATTTTCAGAGCCACGCCCCCTGCACGCCCACCTCCCCCCGGCAGCTCCCGGAAGCCAAATCTAAAATGTTGGCAATTATGGGTTCTATGGGAACACTGATTAAGTACATAGTACACTATGCTGTGACGTGATAATGAATGCACTTATCACGCTATGTTGTAGTGAGGTCATAGTACAACGTTTTGTCTCTGTTTTCACCGGCCTTGTTTTTTTAACTCCCCTAAGTACGAGTCCTAAAGACCCCCCTTAGTGGCGCAGAGAAGCGGATACCTTTAAATGTCGCCTACAATGATAAAACATCAGAAAAATGAATAACAATGTTTTCAAATCCTATTTATTGATTAAAATTGTCTGGACACATCCAGTACAGTGTAAATAACATTTTTCATATGTGGCTGAAATATATTTTATAAATACTGTGTGTGGTAGAGTAGATCGCTGTTGGAAATAGATGGGCTGGAGACATGCCCAAGGGATGGGTAGCGTAAGGGCTAAAGTTATAAATGCATTTTCTGATACCTTTTTTTTAAGTGTGACAGTAGTGACAATAATATTATTGTAATAAGAACCTTAAACGGCAACATTAACTACATCACAGTGACCACTGTGAGACCAAGAAAGACCCAGGGGAGGGTCTTTAAAAAGTTCACATAGCCTTTGGCATTTGCAAGAATCAATTAACTCCTGTGTGCTTGACAACAGTGTAAGTTTATCATTCTATCAATCATTTTCATGTTTGAGCATACCACCCAATTGTCCCAATTTAGGCGGGACAGATCTGATCGTGACCGCTTTGTTCTGATTGGTGGGAAGGTTGGGGGAGATTCTGCATAGCAGAGCAGCGGTGACCGGTTGCCATGCACACGGCAGTAATAGGATTGGCGGTACAGCCCAGTTCTGCAAAAGCGCTAAGCACATCCTTGGGGGCGTGGCCGAACCTACATCTGGTGTGGCAACGCCTTCAGAGTGCTGTGGCCACTCCCTTGTTCAGCTGCCAGAGGGACAAATATTTGGAGGTATGGTTTGAGGGGTTCCAAGTTCCAAACAGTGGTGGCATGAGATCTTTAAGTGACCCTGGGAAATACTCTGGCCTCATGTTGTAGGCAAGGCCAAATTATCAGCTTTCTGTCTCTTTGATGTCAAAAATTATAGGCTTCAATTTCATTGTTACTGGTTATATAGGGACAGCACAGTGGTTGGCATTGCTGCCTCACAGAACTGAGCTCATGAGTTCTATTCCAACCATGGCCCTATCTGTGATAAGTTTGTATGTTCTCACCGTGTTTGCGTGGGTTTCCTCCGGGTGCTCCTGTTTCCTCCCACATTCCAAAACTTACTGGTCACTTAATTGCCTTCTGATAAAAGTGTGTGTGTGTGTGTGTGTGTTAGAGAATTTAGATTGTAAGCTCCAATGGGTCTGAGATTGATGTGAATGATTCCATATTCTCTGTCCAGCTCTGCATAATATAATTGGTGCTAAATAAATAAATTGGTTTAGTCCTCAAATTGTCTGCCTCCGATACCTGCTGGTGACCTGTACAATCAGGATTCATACCCTTCTTTTTCAAAAAATTCTAATGTTTAATGTGTAATTTATATGGATTCTGTTTACCTTATACAACCTAAATCCTCACAATCTACACATAAACCATACTTTTGCCTTTTATGTGGATTTTTTTTGTAGTAAATGTATTTTTGTTGTACAACAACTGCATCTATTTATAAATAGGATATTATTTAACGTTTGCTATAAATATCCATTAAAACACATAGACATCATTTATTTTGCCCAGAGAATCTAATTTATGTTAGGCAATTTACCATGTATATTACACTTATGCCTTAATAATTTAATATTCATTATATTAAGAATCATATTAAATTAAAGTACCCCCGGATCATTTGCATTCATAGTTGCCTGCTGATCGTGGCTTCCCTTAGTTTCAAGAGTATAGGAAAATCCCCACTGCTCCTAAAGCATTACATTTAATTGCAAGGGGCCCTTAGTAAATCCCCTGAGCAATATGAATTAATTATAGGCAGATAAAAAAACCTAAATTGACATTTTTCTCCTTTCTCCCCAATACACAAACTCCACGGCACGGAAGCTATAACAATCCCACTAGTGAATTGCAGAACCAGCAGATTCTGGGCAATACTCTGAGTGTTCTGACGAATGTTTATCTTTCACTTGGCAAGGAACAGAAATCGCCGTATGACTTCTCAACATAAAATGCAACCTGGCAAATCATCACACAAAAAACTTTATTTAAAAAGATAAAGAGAGATATTAACATTATTTTTAGAACGACTGTGTATACAATTGTGTCTGCACCATTTAAAGCACCAATAAAAACTTCCTATTCTCGTAGATAATTGGGTGAATCACGAGTTGGCTCTACGGCGTTTTGACTATACTAGCACAGTTGTTGTGCTTTATATCGTAATATCTAGGATATATTAATATATTTATGTACAGAGCTGCCTTATATGTTGGCGCTAAAGAAAGTTATGCAAATCATAATAAGAAACCTATGCTGAATATATTTCCAGTGTTATTTTCTGCCAATGCCCAGGGCCCAGGCAAGGGCGGGGCTAAATGTGTCATCCTGGCCAACCCCGCCCCCTGATAGGCCGAAATTGACACAGATTCACAAAGGGTGTGGCCTAGTGGTGCAATTCATATGGCCATGCCCCCATTATGGAGCCCCATCCTGGACAGCTGGCTGCAAAAGTTGGTAAGTATGATCTAATCTAGTCACGTCCATACGCTGCTCCTACTTTATTTATGTTATTATGAGGTAAATGAGAAGTTCTCATTAAACAGTTAATCTTGATAAGGGTAACGTCACCTGTATAACAAGGTAAAACAGTGTCATGAAGACAGACCTCTCCTATACAATCCAGTCATTTTTTATTACCGTTGGGAAAATCCTAAAAATATCTTAATTTTTGTTGTGTATGTATACTCTCAACGGGCCTGATTCATTAAAGAAAGTTAAGCAAACAATTGAGTACGTTTTCTTCAGGGCAAAACTATGTTACAATGCAAGGGGTGCAAATGAGTTTATTATTTTGCACATAAGGAAAATACTGGCTGTTTGTCATCTAGCACACAAATACTTGATAGTTTATTTGTACTCTGAAAGTTAAAGTTGATCTAGGACATGCCCTACCCCAAATATACATCTGCCATCACATTTCAAATTTACCTCCCCCTCCAATGCAAGATGGCTTTGCCTTACTTGCATACTTTGCTTAACTTTCCTTAATGAATGAGGCCCTACATGTATTTGCAGATTTATTTATTTTTTCTAAAAATGATTTGGAAAATAGATTTTATAAATATTCTGGCAATGACGAGGTTTTGGAGGTAAATGTATCAAAAGCGGTTACTTAGAACTGACAATTATTCATATTTGCCAAGTTTTCCTAGTTGGCTTCAGGGAGATCTTCAGGGAGGGCTTGATGAATTGCATCATTTTGGCGGGGTCCCCTAAGAGATTATCACAATTTTGGCCAATTACAACAGGGGCGGGGCTAAGATGACGCAATATTTGAGTAATTAAGACCAACCCCGCCACTTATCTGTTGCGTGGATGAGAACCGGGAGGTTGCCCTGCTCTCCCGGGAGGTCTCCCAGAAATGCGGGAGTCTCCTGGACATTCCAGGAGAGTAGGCAACTATGCGTAAAGAAAAGCAGCTAATGAATCTCTAGAGACTGAAGTGTCTTTTATATTTCTGTCTCCATTACTGAAGTCATGTTGTCTTACCTGTCAGTCTTTGATAAAATCTTGGTCTCCATGAAAATGGCCACCTCCATAGGCATCAATACATGGACATAGGACACAATTTCTGAACTGTGTCATCATGCCACAGATGGCGAAGCCAACCACGTCTTGTACTGGCTCAGCATCAGGGAGAATGCCAGACTCTTCAGGGAGTGAGGGAGGTCACCCCTATTTCAGGGAGTCTCCCTGACATTCAGTGAGCGTTGGCAAGTATGCGATTTATTGGCGGTTTGTCTTTTTTTAAAAGAGCAATTTTCTTATAGGCAAAGCACATTGGGTTTTGTTTTTAATAAAACTGCTGTTTTAAAAAATTACGGCAAACTGCAGAGAGTCGGTGGTTTCGGCATAATAATAGTAATACAATAATGACTTGTATGTTCATAAGAGGTAGTGCAGCCCACAATAGCTGCTTCCACTGACTGTTGGAGAAGGATCATCATTAAATTGTTCCAGCACAGCATGAACACATATGAGTAAGCCTTCGCCGCCATCCATGGTGTTGGAATACTTTTCGAACTCTGATCTTGAAGGCGACCTACACCGTTGGGTAGAAAATATTGTACAACAGATTTCAGAAGTTGGACTGTATTTGTAAGAGGGACCAAAGCCTGTCTTTATCTGTTGCATGGGCAACTTTCATATCCATACACCTGGCATGATGCTTACTGTACGTTCACTTCCGGACACTGCTCACTTAAATGTTCAGAAATGTCATTTATTTTACACTTGACGGAGCGCACGACCATTCCAGCTCTGCTAGTCTTACTTGCACCTGATGCCCACCATTGGTGCCTCGTGTCTCATGTACGGAGTGCCAGGATGGTAGATTTACGCCTGCCTGACTGGTCATGCCATCTGCAAGAACAGCTGATGGCAGCACATGTAAAAATACTGAAATACAAATGTTTAACTGTGAGATCTGGAGCAAAGCAAAACAGCAATCCATGCGCTGGCAGCTTAATGGCTAGTCTTATAATAGCTGTAAAGAAGGAAATTACATTGTAATTATGTTGTATTACTTAACTCTGTAATCATTGTGTCCTGTGTAGTACCTTCTTGTGACCTGTAGTTGTCATTTCTGTCAATGGTCGACTCCTATCGACTTGTGAGTTCTGTTACAGTTGTTTAGGAATTGTTATCCATATTTTCGCTTAAAAAAATAAAACTATTAGCTTCTATTGAAAGGCTGCTCTTGGACATATGTCTTAATTTTTTTTTCTCTCTCTCTCTAGAAATAATGTTTCCATTTTGCGCTAGAAAAGCCTATAAATATCACTACCTTGCAGAAAAAAGTCAGTGCTTGTACAGTGCTAGAAGTGACAATGACCATTTCCCTTATATTTTAATAAGAAAGTCTAATTTACATGAGGATTACAGGCATCTGTCTAGGCATTTGGTCAGAGACTCATTGATGTGTATCCAGGGCTGCCAAGAGGAATTCAGGGCCCCGGTACAACAAATTCATGGGGGCCCCCTCATAGTCGAGTAAGCCAAAAAAAGCAATTACGGGGGTGTGGTCATACATTTGGGGGCATGTTAATGTGTCGTGGGGGCGTAGCTAGCCTAAACGGCGCCGCAAAATAAATTCGGGGGTGTGGTCATACATTGGGGGGCGTTGTCCACTTTCAAGATCACAGACCAAGCTTTCCCATAGGTCCCCACTGTCCCTGATATTCAAGGATTTTCAAAGATTTATCTATTTTTATTGTATTGATCAATTGCACAATAAAAATTTTTTTATGTTACATGTAGTTCTTAACATCTATCCCTACTCATATTTTTAGGCTTTAGAAGTTATTATTTGTTGAAAAAGAGTATTTAAGAGGCAAATTAACATTTTTGCAACTACTATGTCCTGCTGATTTGGATACCTAATTGCACTACATAAATATACTGGATCACATATAAAGAACTGTGATTATGTATTTAACTAAAATGAAGCTTGCTTAAGACCAAGCGGATATAATTGTTCCCATAGGTGTCTCATGTGTTTTTATAAGCACACAGCTTTCTACCTATACAGTTATTATTTATATATATATAATCCCCCAGATTATTATTTTCAGTCTATCTTTACTTACCTTTTCTTAGCTTCTTTCTTTTCTTTTATTCTGTCTTCTTTTCTTTCTTCATGCTGCTTGCTTGGTCCTGTCCTGTGTCTGGCTGCGGCGCTCCTCACTGACTGTTGGGCGTGACTTGATGATGTCACGCCCAACAGTCAGTGTGACTAGAGAAGACAGGAGAGGAGGGACGCGGCGCCGCGATCACGTGGTGAGTATATATTTTCTTTTTTTTTCTCAGCTCCCCCCACCAACGAACGAAACAGACCCCCCCCCCCCCCCCCCCCCCCCCCCCCCCCCGGAGAAAAAATAAAAATAGAAGAAATGAAAAATGAAAAAAAAAAAAACACAAGAAAAAAATGTTTAAAAAAAAATAAAAAAATAGTAGTGAAGGACCGGCCCGGGCCCCCCGGCGAGCCCGGGCCCGGGTAAAATGTACCCGCTCCCCCCCCCCTCTCGGCGGCCCTGTGTGTATCTAATCATAATGACGGCATGTTTAGAGTGACCTACTGTACCTCTGGTACAGGAGATCATACATTATGTGCAGTTGGAGGTGAAATTAATCCATTAATCATTCCATCTAGGGGCAAGACTATCCTTGGTGGAAATCTAGGTTTACTTGGGAAAGACTGATACTGATTTTATACTATGCTGTCAAGGCTATTTACAAAGTGAATTGAAGTGGGTGTGGACCATGAAATGCATTTGTTGACACTGCACATATAAAATAGCATTGGATGTTTTTTTGTAGTTCATAATGGCGCTCAGTCTAAAAAGTAGTCTAGTCTCAGGATCTTCCTGAATTTATCTGACTGACTTTCACTCATATGTAAATGCTTAGCTTTTCTTCACACTTAAGTTATTCATTTTTAGACTTGCTGTTGTGTCTTCTCTGTCTATGCACCTTTAAATCCAGTAATTTATATAACACACTTCTGTTGCTTAGGAGAACCAGCAAACGAATAACTTTTATGAAGGTTTAGGGGTATATTTACTAAACTGTTTGAAAAAGTGGAGATGTTGCCTATAGCAACCAGTCAGATTCTAGCTGTCATTTTGTTGAATGTACTAAATAAAAGATAACTAGAATCTGATTGGTTGCTATAGGCAACATCTCCACTTTTTCAAACCCGCAGTTTAGTAAATATACCCCTTAGACATCTGTGTAGTTTGTCGTCTCTCCTTCTTCAGTCCAGAGTGATTGAAAATAAAGAAGCTCCACCCTAAACACATCTTTTCTAATATGTCAGCTTTCAGTTGGGGGATGGGACATATCACATGTCGTACAGATTCCACAGAGATCTTCACTTATTTTCGGTCCATTACTTAGTGTTAATCACTAACCTTGGTGAAAGGTGAAAACGTATAATAACAGTAACCATTTGGTGCAACTTACGCAATGAAATAAATTGACTAATTGCTTATTATGGCTCTAGTGCACATTTCCACCTTTTGTCAATATTAGCACATAACCCTTATATAATTTTAAAAGTACTGATTTCCAATACTGGTTTTACTCTATCTTTTAAAAGTACGGATTGGGAAAAAAGACAGAAAATCTTTTAAAATCTTGCTTTTTTTTTTTTTTTTTAAAGAAATATCATTATACTAGTAGTAAAATTTGTACTGGAAGGTGTATTGGTTTTACCGTCCTTTGTGTTTATACATGGATAGTTTGTTCACATGCAGAACCCAGGTAGTAAAATCATATGCAAAACAGTGTAAACATCGTGATGAATCACACACGTCTCTCTGCCCAAACCTATGTGAAACCCTTCAGCTTCTCTTTGCTTCCATAACGCTGTGAACAAATTAAAATCGTGGACCTACATTTAATTTATTATAATTCCGGCACCTAAATAAATGATTACAAACACAATAAAACCATTTTAGGAGGGAAAATAGGCTTCCAGGAGCCACCTGGTGTTTCATCCACTTTCACCGTCCCGGATGCTTGTCAACGTCTCCGACATAGCACAGTGGTTGCAGATGGGGCCCAACGCCATTAGATTCTCACCTCGCTGGCACAGATAGGCTCTGACAATGCTTATCAGACAGGGGGGCACTTTCACCATCATGATCACCGCCATTAGACGGCCTCAGCAGGAACATAAACGAGAGTGGCATCCGCATTGATCTCTTGTGAATCCTGAGAACGGTGAGGGTTACCTATTGTCGTGTATCTCTCCATGAAACGTTTGACCTTTTAAGAACCCTGTAGGTAACTTATACTTATAAATCATTCCAAACACCACATCCTCTCACTGCGGTTATAGAATCTCATTCTCTCATTCTTTCTTAAACTCTCCATTCAGTTTAACAAAAGCTTCCTGAGATACATTCACACAGATAAGCACTAGGCACTCGAAATCTAATTTATACTCCCATCGAAGATAAACCTGAGAGCTTAAAATAGATTAAGGAAATGCTAGCTGACGTCTAATAAAATTGCTTAATGTAGG
Organism: Mixophyes fleayi; assembly: GCF_038048845.1. NCBI lineage: Eukaryota > Metazoa > Chordata > Amphibia > Anura > Limnodynastidae > Mixophyes > Mixophyes fleayi. The sequence continues at coordinate 14,725,451 of NC_134407.1, read as the reverse complement.
TGAAATCAGGAGCAGGTTCGAACATCATTATTTGAACTCATCGCTTTGTGTGCAGAGAATATTTAAGAAGCGTCTCATATTAATATGCACTCAAGAAATGTAAATTTGTATTCCTAAAAATCAGTAATTTAATCCAACAATTCCACCTATAATTAGTGTAAATATAAATAAATGGATAATTTGGTTGGATAAACTCCAGGATGGATGGATATATGTATAAATATCATTGTAGAGACACATTCAAGTCATTTTTGGCTGAGAGAACCTAGTCTCACACTTTGTAATCAAGTTCATTCTACCTAGTGTTACTTTGTAACAAATGCTGGTGACCGAGGGATCTGAATTTAGGAAAGCAAATTGTTCATAGATTAGGCAAATAAGTGATCTCTAAAGCTTGATATCTCAGTAAGTAAAATATATTAAATGTCATGCTGTTTTTTTGGGGGGGATGACCAAAATAAAATATAAAACGCACTTGGATGTTTCAGCTTTTTATGAAATGTTGATGGAATTACAGGAAATTGTCAGTTTTGGAATATAAATATGTATCATCTGAAAAGGAAAAGTGGAGGTGTTGCCCAAAGCAACCAATCAGATTCTAGAGCCTGATTCATTAAGGATCTTAACTTGAGAAACTTCTTATTTCAGTCTCCTGGACAAAACCATGTTACAATGCAAGGGGTGCAAATTAGTATTTTGTTTTGCACATAAGTTAAATACTGACTGTTTTTTCATGTAGCACACAAATACTTGATAGCTTATTTGTACACTGAAATTTAAAGTTGATATTTGTGTGCTACATGAAAAAACAGACAGTATTAAACTCATGTGCAAAACAGAATACTAATTTGCACCCCTTGCATTGTAACATGGTTTTGTCCAGGAGACTGAAATAAGAAGTTTCTCAAGTTAAGATCTATAATGAATCAGGCCCTAATTATCACTATCTAGTGCATTCTAGAATGTACTGTGTGTGTATAAATATATATATATATCTTCTATATTTATATAAAAGAAGTTTGTTTGTTGGCGAATATTTTACACAGCTGCCAAATCTTACATAGCTATTCAGTAGCAAAAAAATAACCTATTAGACCACATAGCGACAGAGCGACAACTATTGAAAACATCATTTTTTGGTTGTAAACAATTGTTTGTCTGCTGGAAGGAAACTTCACCACAACACCATATAACGACAACATGACAAAGCAACAAATCTAATTTTTTGGTCTATTTATCAAATAATTTGCTAATATATAAAACCTGTTACATCTTACCTTTGTAATGATAGGCCTTAAGAAGCCTGAGTAACATGAATGCATTTTATACAGTGTTGTCAGCCTAATAAGAAAAGTATTTTACCTCAGAGGTTCCTGTCTCAGTCCTGTGTAATGGATAAACCCACCAGGGCTTCAGGCTTTCTGTGTAGTATTTATTCATGTCAATTATTTTCCAATTATTTGTGTTTTATTGAACCAGACAACAAACCTCAAGTAGAGATGAGTGAAATTTTCAAAACTGGCCCAGTTAATATCTGCCCAATTCTTCATTTGGTGGTGCAGTCTGTGCTTAAGTGTTCCTCGGGGGAAGTCCCTCTATGATTATTAATTTTTTTTTTGCAGGAATTCCCACACAGCAGATTAAATTGACAGTTGTTGTTACAGCTCGATTCATAGACCGTTGTTCCCAGTGAAAATTGCAGGTTCGGGTTACAGTGAATTAATAGCACGTGACCACTAAGGCTGTCAAACAAGTGTATTGTTTATTTTGTGAACAATATAGTAGAAAGAGTAAATATAATGAAAAGAGTAAATAAAAGAAATGATACCTATCCAATAAATGTTACAGTAAATATGTTCAGTTCCTAAATATCCTAGGGCCCCATCTTTCAAAACCCGAAATCTAGGATGAACAAACTGGAAGAAAACCAAGAACAGAGTATTTTGCACCCCTGCAGTGGTTCAAGCTGAAGCAGGGTTATATTGTAGTTTACTAGCTATTATTGGCCAGAAAACACGGGTCCCTGGAATCATTTGCATAGAAAATACAGTATAAACATACTTTTTTTGAACTTTCTATTGGTTCTCTACTGATAAGAAGTTTGCACATGAGCAGTAGACACAGAGACACCACCCTAGCAGAATATGTGAAGATGTTTCCTTGGTTATATAAGTATTGTAATATCACTTGGTTATATTAGCATTTAAAGTGATATACACATGAAAGTACAGAACAACACAATGGTTATTCAGCAGTCATTTTGTTAGACCTGCCACAGACCATAAAACCAGTGCAATGCAAATTTGCATATAAGGTGCCAAATGACTATGCCGTGGAATGGCGACGCAAAGATGAAAATCGAATATTTTATCATTGAAACGTCACCTATACAAAACAAAACCTTTTATACTAGCTTTACTCATATCTGCCCTCTAGATATAGTCCACAGTGTAATATATGTTTTCTAAAGCCTTTGTGAAATCATGTAGAACGCTGCAGTGCAGCATATAACAGTACATAAAAGCATATGGTATTATAGTACAGTTTATAGTGACACTAGATTGGGAAGAGTAACAAAGCTTTATTTATAATATCACAGACAGTACATGGTTAGACCCAGTGGTGACAATGGCTCCTACATTTAATACCAGACTTGAGCCCAATCAATATCTTTTGGGGAAAACTTTTTTTAAACTTATTTTTATTATACAGGTAGATATATATTATGCTTATTTCAATATTAAACATTGCTACCTTATAACGCTGCGCCATGGGTTTGATTCCAACCGGGTCGTCATCCCTGTGGAGTTTGTATGTTCTTCCCATGTTATCGTGGGTTTCCTCTGGGTCCCTCAGTTTCCTCCTTCACTCCAAAAATATACTGGTAGGTTCATTGGCTTCTGACTAATTTTACCCTAGTGTTTGTGTGGGTGTTTTTAGGGTAGAGAATTTGTGCTGTGAGCTCCAATTGGGCAGCAACCGATGTTAATTAATAAATACTCTCTGTACAGCGCTGCGTAATATGGTGGTGTAATATAAATAAATGATGATAATTAAAATTAAGATTTTTTTTACGATCATATGGAGGCCCATGCCAAAGCTATTCCATTTAAATTAGGGATGTGCACCGGCCACTTTTGGTGTCTCGTGTTTTGTGTTTTGGATTCGGATTTGCTTGAGGTTTTGGGTTCGGATTTGTTTCGCAAAACACCTGACGAAAGGTTTTGGTTCGGATTTAAGGTTTTGGATTCGGATTTATTTTGAAAAAAACTTAAAAAGTGTTAAAATCAAGTTTTTTTGGTTTATTGTCACTCCTACGCTATTATTAACCTCAATAACATTCAATAACAATCATTTCCACTAATTCCCAGTCTATTCTGCAGAATCAGTGAACTTTGTAATATTGCAGTACCAATGGACTTATATTGCAGGATTGTTTTTGGATATTTTTTTTTAATTTCTTTTTTTTATAATTATTTTTTTTTTCTTTTTTTTATAACTTTTTTTAAAATTTTTCGTGCTGTGCTGTGTCCTTCTAAGGGCATTGTTATTTCCCCAGCACAGCACAGCACAAAATATAGCAGGACAGAGGACTACCTAACACAACCTCCCTCTACCCTGATCAAAGCCCGAGTGAAGATGGCGGCGGCTAGCGGGGAATTTATAGGATCCGAGTATCGCGAGATCCGACAGCAGGATTATGACTCAGAGCCTCGGTTTCAGTTTTGCAATTGGCGGGAATACCCGGATCTGTCTCGGATCCGGCTCGGATCGGCAACGTTCGGGTGGGCTCGGATTTCAGATATCCGAGCCCACTCATCTCTAAATTTAAATACATTTCATTTAATCTTAGACTGTAGGAAAAATCAGTGCCCAACAAATACTGTCTTTTTTTTTTTTTATTTCTTCTTCTCTGATCTCTCTAAATAAAGGGTTTACAGGAGAAAAAATTCCAATACATTTATGCAGATCTGTGAGATTACAATTAAAATAGTAAACAATAGGTTGTATTATGTTATGATACCTTTATTATTTCTATTACATCTTGTTTACCTTGTTGTTTTAAAATCCATTTCTCACGCTTTAGCATTGATTTCTGAGCTGTAGCCCAACCAGTATGTCCTGAATGCTATGTTTTATATATCGGTGCTATTTTTAGCCTGTACAGAATCTCTTTGCATAGACCCTACAGCAACAACTCTCTTCTACTCTGCTGCCTTCCAGTGTGCCAGTCAAAATGGATTTACGTATTAACTGATGCCTCCTACCTTCGCTCCCTGGCTGGTGAGGAGTAAACAAGAATCGAGTCATTCAAATAACTGACAAGGTCTCTTAGACTTTGCACGCAGCAAATAATAACTGGCGCGTTCCGAGGTTCATTGCTGCTATGGATGAAATAGACAAATCTTTACATTATACCTGAACAATGATTTGATCTCGTCACAAACTGATAATTCAGGATGATGATAAGGAGCGGAGCTCTTCATGACCCCTTAACAAAACTTATAGGTCACATGCAGTATTTCAATGGCATTACCAAGACAACTGTGTAGTAAATATGAATGAAACATGTATAGAATAGTTTGATGATTAACGTTGACACGTAAAGGGACATTAGGCTTTTTAGCTTGCTTATAATTTATGTAATAACAGTGCAAATTTATATGTAGCAAGAGTCTACTATATGCGTAGCAGAGGAGCTCCCTCGCGGCGATCTATTAAAAAGTAGGCGAAACGCGCTGTGAACATAGCCAGAAATGTAAACTCAGACCCTTAAGCCTGACACCCTGGCACCCCTTATTCAAAGGTCTGGAATCCCTCCCAGGTACTGGGGCAATTAAACTGGGGCATAATATCAGATAATAGTCTACTACATTGAGACATTTGCCTTATCTCCTATTATTTAATAAATAAAAAATCAGGACAAAATAAACCACACCCCTTGTTCATTCAAACTTCACCCAGATAACACAAAAAATCTAGCGTTCAACCTTGAGCGCTAAGACTAAGTGCTGACCTTAAATATTAGATAATAACAAAATAAACCATCCGTAATCCTGTTGAGCAACTTAGGTAAGAATACATGATGCTGCTTCAATCTATAAGTTGACTGTGTATCAACTTCAAAATAAACAAACACAAGAAAAAAGAAGACGCAAAGAAGGACAAAACAAATCCTTATCTGAGATAAAATATATCATCGTAGCATTCAATTATTATATAAAGACAATTTATTATTTAAATCATAAAATACACAAAAAGTCCACAGTAGGTTAAAATCAATAGCAAAAAAATTATTTAAATAAATATAAAGGTTATAATATATAACCCATATATCTAATGATCCGGACTTGTTATATCACCAATAACATATGCATCTCCTATAGTGCACATGTAGGGATTATTATTATTATTATTATCGTTTATTTGTAAGGCGCCACATGGTTTCCGCAGCGCCGTACACAGTACAAACAGTAGACCATACAGGGCAAAACAGTACAGAACATTAAACATAAAATACCAATACTTCGTAAACTCCGGGCAGGCAAATACAGTAGAGACGGAGTGGAAGAACAGGTGTGGAGACAGGAGGAAAGAGGGCCCTGGTCATACGAGCTTATATCCTAAGGGAGGGTGGACAGAATCTGGCACAGAAGGGAGCCAGTGAGGTAAAGGGGGGAACCGAAGAGATGAGAGGTTAAGTGGATGGTTGGTAGGCCTTAAGAAACAGGTGAGTTTTAAGTGCCCGTTTGAAGGAGCACAGGTTGGGTGAGAGACGGATGGAGCGAGGGAGGTCGTTCCAGTGAAGGGGGGCAGCGCGGGAGAAGTCTAGGGATATCTGGATTCCACCCAGATAAGCCCACTTTACAACCAATCGTAAGCTACTTCAGTGCAAGCTCCACCTCTTTCAAGGTCCATGAAACGGAAGTATCCCAAATTTGGGACAGTTGGTATACTTGGCTTTGCCACAGATAGGTATGACATCACAGGTGACAGATAGGTATGACATCACAGGTGACAGAGAGGTATGACATCACAGGTGACAGATAGGTATGACATCACAGGTGACAGAGAGGTATGACATCACAGGTGACAGATAGGTATGACATCACAGGTGACAGAGAGGTATGACATCACAGGTGACAGATAGGTATGACATCACAGGTGACAGAGAGGTATGACATCACAGGTGACAGATAGGTATGACATCACAGGTGACAGAGAGGTATGACATCACAGGTGACAGAAAGGTATGAATCACAGGTGACAGAGAGGTATGACATCACAAGTGTACCAGATGACCTCATAACCTGGGAGAGCTAATGGCAGTTTCCATGACGATGGAATGCCATTAAGAGGGGTGCAGTATCATTTTAGAAAATTGTACATAATGATCAAGGTTTTGGTATCAAAGTACAACTGCTGGCTCTATATATATATATATATAGTCGACATGTATTGATTTGTTGGAATAATGCGTCTTTATTGCCATAACTCTGTTAGTCGGCGATTCCTGAGGACTTCAATATATATCAAGGCTGAGACAGATTACACACGGTGCAAATGCCCTTAGCATTGATCTTGAATATTTATTAACTTCATTTTGTACCTTCAGTACTTACTGCATAGGGCAGGCTCCATGGCTAAAGGCGATCACAAGAGTCCAGATTCACTTTTGGCTTAATCTGTAGTGATAAGACAAAGTCATTGCTCTGTGTGTGATTAGGAATGTTCTCAAAGAGTTATTACTCTTCCTTCATTGGCTCAGATTCAGACCTCTCTCTCTCTCTCTATTAATCTGCTCCTGTTATCTATCTTTCAGTCTTTGCATCTACCAGTTGGGGAGACCTAGGTGGCCCAACTGTGTCTCTTTGGTGTAATCCAAAATGAGGTGACCTTTGTCAGGGGCGCACGGAGGATTTTTCAGGGGGGGTTTCCTCTGCCCCCCCCCCCAAAAAAAAATTCCTAGAGACCTGCCGCGCATGCGCGGCAGCTCCGTTTCGGCTGCACTGTAGTATACAGCAGCCGTGGTGCTGTCAAAGAAGCGTCCGCAGTGGTGCTGTATACAATACAACACCGTCGCGGACGCTTCTTAGACAGCGCCGCGGCTGCTGTATACTACAGTGCCGAGATGTAGGGCAATTTTTAGCGGAGAGGGGGGGGGGTTTCTGGAGACCCAGAAACCCCCCCTGCGTGCGCCACTGTTTGTGGACTTTTTATGGACCCAAAGCATCTAGTTTGTTAAAACGAGTCTGTTCTTATTTTTGATTATCGGTTATATACACTTTTATTCCAGAGTGTATCTGACTACTGGAAACTGTAAATACATTTGTAAACCTTTTAAACAAAAAGGTACAATAAATTAAATAAAAATATCTTGTGCGTTATGTGCGGGTAGGGAAGGTGTTTCTATATTTATTTAATCTTCTTGTTGATAAGATTCTTTCCCAGTAGCATAATGTCATTTTCTCCCCCAGCACAGAGATGCCTATATTACCATGACGTATGGGACATTATTAATTTTGAAGGAAATGGAGAGACTTGTGTCCTTGATTTTGACTTTGTGGTGGTTTATTTGCCTTAAGTTATTCTAATGCTTCAGCCTGGTTTTTACGCTAAATATCTATGTTTCCATTAAGGAAAACATTTCTATGTTCATGCGGCTTGTTTCTATTTCAAAGTTTTTCTTATGAAATAGCAGAAATGTATTGTGTGTTCGTGTTACCTTTTATATGTTTTTCTGATATTTTATGTCTTTTTCATCAGGTATAAAATGATTAATATTAATAATCTGTCAAACATGTTGACTGTCCAAAGACAGCTGAAAGTTGGTATTTTTAAAATCTGTGTTATGGGGAGGTGGAAATGTGTTTGTACAATAATCTTAAATTAGGGTAGTGGGGTGGGCACACAGAAGCCTGAATCATCATCACTTATTGTTAAGGTGCTACAAAACACAACCACTCTAGACAGAATAACAATTCATACAAAAAACAAGTCTTGCATAAACTAGAACAAATATACACTAGTTTGACGAAGGAGGTCCAGATGTGAGACATAGCTTAGAGCGTGAGGACAATGCTGAGACAAGTGAGACTCGGAGTGGAGGACTGTAGTTGGTAGACCACCCAGAGAGAGTAGTATCAGGTGGGGGTAGGATAGACTATAGGAAAGTTCCGTAAGTGGTGAGCAGCACAGGGGAAGTCTTGGAGATGGGAGTTAGAAGTGGTTATTGGAGAAGAGTTGAGGTCAGAGGCGGATCTAGGATGGTGAGAGTGAGAGGATCTCATGATCAGGTCAGAGATGTATGAGGCAGAGGATTTGGCGAGGGCTTTAATGGTAAAGGTGAGTAACTTACATTGAATTCTGGAGGTAGTGAGGAGCTGAGGATTTGCAGAGTGACGCAGCAGATATGGAGACATGAGAGAGAAAGATTAGTCTCACTGTGGCATTTTGGATGGATTGTAGATGGGAAAGATGGATGAGGGGATGACCAGATAACAGGAGGTTGTAGAAATCACGGTGGGAGATAACGACAGAACGGATAAAGGTTTTGGTAAAGGGACATATTCTGGCAAGTTTCCAAGGATGGGTGGATGTGTTGAGTCAAGCTGAATAGAGGATTTAAGTTATGTTGGGACATCCAGGTGGAGACGTCAGAGAGGTAATTGGAAACACGGGATATAGGAGAAGGAGAGCGGTCAAGAGAAGAGAGGTAGATTTGGGTGCTGTCTGCATATAGGTGATCATGGAGGTCGAATGAGCTTATTAGTTCATTGAGAAAGGTCTATAAAGAGAGAGGGCTGAGAACAGGGCCTTCAGGGTCATCAAAGGTCAAGAAAATGAAGAGTTTCCATGGTGGTCAACTGTGCCAAGAGCGACAAAGAAGTCAAGGAGGATGAGTTGTTGACTTTTGACATCTGGGGGTATATTTACTAAGCTGCGGGTTTGAAAAAGTGGAGATGTTGCCTATGGCAACCAATCAGATTCTAGCTGTCATTTTGCAGAAAGCATTAAATAAATGACAGCTAGAATCTGATTGGTTGCTATAGGCAACATCTCCACTTTTTCAAACCCGCAGTTTAGTAAATATGCCCCCTGGTCTTCTAGAATAATAATAATTGAAAATATGCTGTGTGGCTTTTGAACTGAACTCGGAAACATAATCAAAATATTGAGATTAAAACCCAGTATTCGAGCAGGCTTGCTTTGCTATTTGAGCTTTTTGATTCACTTTGCAAGCTTTAAGATTTTTGCAGTTATAATTGGTGTGTGAAGAGACTCTGTATCACTGTACTTTTAAATAGTGCTGTATGGGAATGTTAAGGTGACCTATTGAATTTATGTCACAATGTTATATACAAAAAACAAATATTTTTTAAACTGAAATTACCTTGTAAATTGTAACTGAATAAAAAAAAAGAAATTTGTTCAGAAGGATAACTCGGATGGTCTTGCCTTTTCCTGAATTTTATACAGCTTTCTTTATTTGGGAAATCCCTCAGAAGCTGCTCCCTGTATGCTGCCATATTTCTGGTTCATTCCAGACCACAAGTCACTGACTTTGCTTTGCAGCAGTTTATTTACTGGACAGACTATTAATTTGACCTCCCTAATCCGTGCACTTTAACAATACTCTTTGATAGCTTTCAGATGGTTAAAGAGAATTTTTTAAATATGTGTTTTAAGTATTGTGGATTTAGTTCTACTGTAGATGACGGGAATATACAAAAACAGATATTTATTTTCTTGTGTTATTGTTGTTGCAAGAAAACTACACTGTGACTTGTGAGGTTGCAGAATGCTGTTGTGATATTGTAATACCAAATCAGATAAAACTGAGATATTCAAGGAAATGTTTCTTGGTAATAGAGAACAAATGAACGTTCGGAATCGGATTCTCGACACAATAAAAAAAATCTAAATAGCAAAAAGTGACATTATAATATCTCAAAATAATTAATCATTCAAGTGCATCTCCCTCTCTCTTCCTCCCACTTATCAGCCTTTTGCCAGATGGAAAAAAGAGCTTTATCTGATAATAAAACAATTTTGCTGGCTTGTCTCATAATGGTGTTTGATGAAAGATAAGGTAACATTTTGGGGGTCATTTTAAATGGGCTGTATCTTGCAAACATATATATTTTGCACTGCGCTCACGATTGACATGACCTTTGTAGATTCCTCCAGCATACATACATTTACCTGTGGTCATTAACATAGTTGCCAACCTTTAACGATTGGCCTCCGGTAGTCTCTGTGTAGAGGTGGGCCTGAGGGGGCGGGGCTCCACGAATCGCGTCATTTTGGTCCTGCCCCCTGTGATGCTATGACGCAAACACTTCATTTTAGCATGGGGGGTGGGCCAAAATGACGCGATTCCCGGAGGATCTCATCATGGAGGCTTCAAATCTGCCCACTTCACTAGGAAGTGGGCAGATGCGGGAGACTTGTCAGCTCTCTCGGGAGTCCGGGAGACCTACCCGGAATTCGGGAGTCTCCTGGGCATTCCGAGAGAGTTGGCAAGTATGGTCATTACCTGTTTGCCATCATTCGTCCCATCCTCTCCTATGCCCTAAGCTCTCCTTATGTGTCTTCCTCTTTATTAAATCACCACTACCAACTTTGGTAATAATGTTTTTTCTGCTGATCGATTCCCATTAATAATTAAGAAACTTCAGAGGATAAATAGGATGTTTTCAATCATATATCAGGCATCTAACTTTTAGTGGACTTGTCACCTTAGCACAGAGGAGTGTTGTAGCCTGAACTAATGGTCATGAGAATACAGCTGATCATTCAGTGACGCCGCTGGTCTCTTGTCAGGAGGACGGCTGTTAGTGACGGCTGCTCGTTAGATCAGCTCTGTGCTCTGGATCCCACTTAATCGTGTTGTTTAAAATAAATAACACTGTTAAAAAATTTCTGATGACAATCACAGTTAATGTCCCCCTCTCCCCCCTCAATCACAGTTAATGTCCCCCTCCCCCCCAATCACAGTTAATGTCCTCCTCTCCCCCCCAATCACAGTTAATGTCCCCCCTCCCCCCCAAACACAGTTAAGGTCCCCCAGGCTCTCCCTCCACAGTTAAGGTCCCCCAGGCTCTCCCTCTCCCCCTCCCTTCACAATTAAGGTCCCCCAGGCTCCCCCCCCCCCCCAAAAAAAATGAATACCTAATTAACTTACATTCTCCTCTGCGATGCTGCAGCTCCCGGTCACTGATACACTGGGACCGTGGCGCACAGTGATGACATCACTGTGCCGCACTCCCAGCCTATCAGAGCCTGAGAGGCGGAGCTGCAGCATCAGCGAGAAGAAGGTAAGAAGAAAAAGGGGCAGCACGGTCGGTGACTGAGACAGTCCAGGGAGTTCGAATAGACGTAGAGGTCTGTCTGGGCCCCTCACAGCAGTACTGGCCGTACCCCCCTGATGACGGCCCTGGCTGCGGGTAATTACGAGGTAATGCTGAGTTGTTTCATCACACCAAGGACAGAGTTATTTAGAAGTTCTACTGAGGGATTACTGGGACTCAAATTGCAATAAGAATATTAAGCATGACACCTGATGCATACTTGCCAACTTTTCCTCGTTGGCTTCAGGGAGATCCCGTGGCAGGTGGACGTGCAGGGGCGGGGCTTGATGAATCGCATTATTTTGGCCCCACCCCTAAACGATTGTTACAATTTTGGCCAATTACAGCAGGGGGTGGGGCTAAGATGGTGCAATATTTGCATCATTAAGCACCGCCCCCACCAGTTCTCGCCCCCGCCCTATTGCGGGGGCGAGAACTGGGAGGTTACTCTGCTCTCCAGGGAGTCCGGAAGGTCTCCCAGAAATGCGGGAGTCTACCAGACATTTTGGGAGAGTAGGAAACTATGCGTTAAAGAGAAGCAGCTAATGAATCTCTAGAGACTGCAGTGTCTTTTTTACATTTCTTTCTCCATTACTGAAGTCATGTTGTCTTACCTGTCAGTCTTTGATTAAATCTTGGTCTCCATGAAAATGGCCACCTCCATAGGCATCAATACATGGACATAGGACACAGTTTCTGAACAGTGTCATCATGCCACAGATGGTGAAGCCAACCACGTCTTGTACTGGCTCAGCATCAGGGAGAATGCCAGACTCTTCAGGGAGTGAGGGAGATCACCCCTATTTCACGGAGTCTCCCTGGCATTCAGGGAGAGTTGGCAAGTATGACCTGATGTCAGACCGCCATCCATCCACATGTTACACTCATTTCCCCATAATGTTACTATTAAGTAGAGATGAGCGGGTCCGGTTCTCCGAGAACCGAACCCACCCGAACTTTGGGTATCCGAGTACCGAGCTGAGCAGCTCGGTACTCTCCCGCCCATTCCGAATCCAAATCGAGGCCGAACGTCATTGTGACGTCGTCGGATCTCGGGGCTCGGTTCTCGCGATACTTCAACTTTATAAATACACGCCTCCACAGCAATCCATCGCCATTTGACAGAGGGAGAGAGCAGGGTGTAGTCATAGGCTAATTAGGGCAGGGACAGAGAATACAATATTGTTCTTGCAATTGCTCTAACCAAAATCGCTAGTGCAGAGAGGAGGATAGAGGTTTATTATTTTTTCTTCATATTTGGCACTCCCCAGCGCTTTTGGGGTGTCCCCCATAATTGTGCATAAATATTTCTGGCTGTCAAAAGTCATATCTGTCAGCAGTATCTACTAAATAATTTTTAGCACTCCTCAGTGCTTTTGGGGTGTCCTCCCTAATTGTGCATTAATATTTCTGGCTGTCAAAAGTCATATCTGTCAGCAGTATCTACTAAATAATTTTTAGCACTCCTCAGTGCTTTTGGGGTGTCCTCCCTAATTGTGCATTAATATTTCTGGCTGTCAAAAGTCATATCTGTCAGCAGTATCTACTAAATAATTTTTAGCACTCCTCAGTGCTTTTGGGGTGTCCTCCCTAATTGTGCATTAATATTTCTGGCTGTCAAATGTCATAACTGTCAGCAGTATCTACTAAATATTTTTTAGCACTCCTCAGTGCTTTTGGGGTGTCCTCCCTAATTGTGCATTAATATTTCTGGCTGTCAAAAGTCAGATCTGTCAGCAGTATCTACTAAATAATTTTTAGCACTCCCCAGTGGTTTGCGCTCAGAATGGATTCAAAGCAGTCCACATATGATCTGAATGAGCAACCAGGTTCTGTCACCAGTCCTGATGTTAGTGTTCCCAGTACGTCATCTGGCCAAGGCGATGTCAAACAGAGTGTTTTCAAATTAGTGCAAAAAACAAAGACCAAAAAAAAATTTACTGTATTGAAGCGAAAAAGAAGTGTAACTGAGCAAAAGTTAAGTGACGATAAAAAAAAAATTGCAAGCATGCCATTCTACACACGCAGTGGCAAAGAGAGAATGAGGCCTTCACCTTTGGCTATTAGTGGCAGATCCCAAAAAGTTACCCAGCCTACAATTGGTGCACAACTACTGTTACACGTCAAAGCCGAGCTGCAAGATAACAGTGAGGCATTAAAGGAGAATATTTGCTCTGATTCACAAATGACAACAATCCCTGTGGAGAGTCCATCCAACAGTGGGATGTCTAATCGTGAGCATTCTGCTGATGTGTGCCTTAATAGCCCGAGTGTAGCCGGTGATACCCAAATTGAGGATGCCACTTTGGAATTAGAAGAGGATGAGGGGGAGATTTGTGTAGGCGACGAGGGCGCTAATGATGATGTTGATGATTATGATGCAGACAGATACCAAATTGCCTTTCTCAATTTCTATTTATATTCTAGATTATATAACGGCTGAATAGTTTTCTATTTTACTCCTAGTGGAGAGAGGATCTGATGCAGACAGATACCAAACTGCCTTTGTCCATTTCAATTTATATTGTACAGTATATAATGGCTGAATTTTTTAGTATTTTATACAAGTGGAGGGGGGCCTAGAGAGACAGAAACCAAACTGGCTTTCTCCATGTCAATTAATATTGTACAGTCTATAATGGCTGAATTTTTTGGTATTTTATACAAGTGGAGGGGGGCCTTGAGAGACAGAAACCAAACTGGCTTTTTCCATTTCTTTACATATTTAACTATAAGTGTAGGGTGTAATATACATTCAAAGACAATGGCTGCATTGCCAATATGCATAGATGGAGAGGAAGACAATCTGTTTTGTGTGTAGAATAGGCCTACCAACGAAGAATTAAACTGTTTTTTTGGATGATTTATTACCTCAACAATTAGATTACTTGTCTCTAAAACAGTTGGAGCACTAAATTGGGTTAATTTAGGCCCAAAAACATGGATTTTCCAAAAAAATAGCAAAACAAAACCAAACAAAACCAAAACCAAAACCAAAACACGCAATGGCAGTTTTGCAAAACCAAAACCAAAACCAAAACACGACGGTAATCCAGATCCAAAACCGAATCCAAAACCAAAACACGGGGGTCAGTGACCATCTCTACTATTAAGTGATACACATGAAAATATATGAAAGAGATCTTTAAGTTGATTTTAAGTCTTTTACAGCCTTTTGTGTTTATAACACTACAGTGTAGAGTCCTCAAACGGTTCATCCAAACAACCTCTTCACTCGCCTCTAATAAATACGTATTGTTAGACAGCTCTCTCCTTTGATGTCTAGATTCACACAATCATAACACCGTCAACATATAGATTATATTCTGCATTTTATGCCCTTATGGTATTTTTCCACCCACCCTCGCAAGCAATTTACTTAGAAGTCCCATGATGCTTCACTCCAGCATGTTTGCTCTATAATATTCTAAGTGTATTTTTTTTTTTTTTTTAAAGCGCAGTGAGACGACTAATGCAGAATTGGCAGAGAAAATTGTGGCTGATTTGAAATACCTGCTCGCTGCAAAAGAGGAACAGCTGTGCTGCTTGCGGGCCCTTTCTAATACAATATAAACTGTCAGTAGAAAAGAACATTCACACATAGAAAACCTGGCAACCAAAATAATTGAATTATTTATGTTTTCTTTTCTTCTCCCAGTTACATTACCTGACTGACACGAACGAGGACAGATTCAGTGGAAAGCCAGGGACAACGAGACTTTCAGTCAAATTAAATATTTAGTCTAAGTAACAAGTTCAAAACCAACCTGGAGGCCTGAAAGACAGCACAGGGACGTGTCCGGTGGAACATGTGTTTTGTAGGATCACCTGGTGCCTTAACGTGTTCGCCAGAGGCTAATGACATCCTGGGTGATGTAAGCGAGTAAAGACATAAGATGCAGTCAGTCTGTCCTTATGAGCTATGTATCGGTCTGTCTGCACATATGGGGCGTGATTCGTCGAGGAGCGCTTTCTAAGAGCAACCCGCTTTTAGTAATATATGCGTGTATTTAGGCTTTGCATACTCCCGAATTCATCAAAGCAGGGATCTCAAGATACGTGTGTGTCCCCCCTCCCATGATATACATTTCTTAGGATGTTGTTAATGTCTACTGAGCATACATTTTTGCAGATGCTTGTGATTGCAAACACATGTTATAGCATGCATAATAGCATGCATACGAGATTGGTATCACTACTGATCAGCACTTAGACTAGCCCTGTAGCTGGAGCAAGAGACACGGCAGAAAAACAAGTAACTTTGAGAAGCTTAGAGCTGGATTAGTACATGACTGTGTGTGCGCTTGAGTTTGACATGTCCTTACTGTACATTGACTGAGTCAAAACGCCCCTTCCCCACCACATTAACTCTCCGAGATTGTAGACTGTAGTAAGTGCCCTTTGCATTCACAGACACAGCAGACAGGGCTGCGGTAACGGATGTATCTCTCGGTTCTGGACACACGCAAAGGGATTTTGTGGGCGATACACTCAAAATCGGCAGATACGTGCCTTGATAGATCAGGCCCATGTACTCTATAAATATAACCTATCCATATATATTTTGTGGTGTAGTAACAGCGTTGATTTTATTTGCTATAAATGCTCCCAGCCTGATCTCTGATAACTTATGAGCTGCAGGATCTGGTGTTTGGCAGGTGGTGTCAGGGGTAAAAGTTACTCCCAGTTACATAAAAATGTAGCTGGTTGCGGATGTATAGCATGCGGGTCATTGGGGCTGTATGTGTAACATGTTGGTTATTGTGGGTTGTATATTGGTCACTAGGGCTGTATAGTAACCTTACGGATGAAGTGCACAAAACTGGAATGTGCAGAGCTTGTCATTGGGGACTATATCACATTCAGACCTTTTATGTTGTATAACATGCTGGCCATTGGGGCTGTATAACATGCTGGCCATTGGGTCTGTATAACATGCTGGCCATTGGGGCTGTATAACATGCTGGCCCATGAAATTTGTATTACATGCTGTCTACTACATTTTGCATAACATGCTCATCATTGGGGCTGTATAATGTACAAGTCTTTGGGGTTGTGTAATATGTTGGTCATCAAAATCATTTGCAGCAGGAAAAGAGGTATTGGCAAGAACCTCCGGGCATGGTTTGGGTGAAGTGGATGTGGATTTATACAGCCAATGAAAAATAGGCAACATTGTTATTTCAGAGGGTCCTAGTCAAATACAATGTGCTTTCACCAGTATTCAATGGAGAGTCTATTCTAGTTACCAATATACCATGCATGGACTGCACTAGTGACCAATATACCATGCATGGACTGCACTAGTGACCAATATACCATGCATGGACTGTACTAGTGTCCAATATACCATGCATGGACTGTACTAGTGTCCAATATACCATGCGTGGACTGTGTACAATATACCATGCGTGGACTGCACTAGTGTCCAATATACCATGCCAGGAATGTGTACTAGTGACCAATATACCATGTGTGACCTGTGTACTAGTGACCATTATACCATGCGTGGACTGTGTACTAGTGACCAATATACCATGCCAGGAATGTGTACTAGTGACCAATATACCATGCGTGAACTGTGTACTAGTGACCAATTTACAATGTGAAAGCATTGTAGTGATCTCTATAAAGTATACAGAGAGCATTCTACTGACCTTCATATAATACAGAGAGCATTCTACTGAACCCCATACAATACAGAGAGCATTCTAGTGACCTCCATACAATACAGAGAGCATTCTACTGAACTCCATACAATACAGAGAGCGTTCTACTGAACTCCATAAAATACAGAGAGCATTCTACTGACCTCCATACAATACAGAGAGCATTCTACTGACCTCCATACAATGCAGAGAGCATTCTAGTGACCTCCATACAATGCAGAGAGCATTCTAGTGACCCCCATACAATACAGAGAGCATTCTAGTGACCTCCATACAATACAGAGAGCATTCTACTGACCTCCATACAATACAGAGAGAATTTTACTGAACTCCATACAATACAAAGAGCATTCTAGTGACCTCCATACAATACAGAGAGCATTCTACTGAACTCCATACAATGCAGAGAGCGTTCTACTGAACTCCATACAATACAGAGAGCGTTCTACTGAACTCCATACAATACAGAGAGCATTCTACTGACCTCCATACAATACAGAGAGCATTCTACTACCCTCCATACAATACAGAGAGCATTCTACTGACCTACATACAATACAGAGAGCATTCTACTGACCTCCATACAATACAGAGAGCATTCTAGTGCCACACTACGTCAGTGATTACTTCTTACCATTCCCGCCTCCTAGACTTTGTGCAGGCTACTCCCCACTTTTGGAACGATCGCCCACGTCCTATCAGGCCTATACTCTCCAAGGCTTCAACAATGCCCTCAAAACTCATTTTTCCTTATTAAAGCCTATCAGCCCGCCTCCTGACTCTTTTTCCTCATCTATCACCTCCACTCCCCACTCGGTGCCGACCTTTTGCATGCTGCAAGCCCTGAGGAGCAGGGCCCTCTTTCCTCGTATTCTCATTGCACTATTCCATCACCCTCTGTACCTCTTGGCCTGCTGCCTTAGTCCTGTCTTCTTACGCCCAGGCCTACTTCACGTCGGACATTACTATTACTGCCCCGTAAATTACTTCATCTACATCACCAAGTTATCTGTGTATAATTTGTAACTTAATATGGCTGGTCTTCCGATTATTTTCTTTTTTATGTATTATATAATGTGTTATTGATCGTTACTGTCCGTGTATAGTATTGTAAATTATATGTATGTTGCTGTGGATCTTTAAATTAAAGATAATAATAATAATAATTCTAATTAATTATGTTCTCCCCGTTTTTGCGTGGGTTTCCTCTGGGTGCTCCGGTTTTCTCCCACACTCCAAAAAAAAAAACATACTAGTAAGTTAATTGGCTGCTATCAAAATTGCCCCTAGTCTGTGTGTGTATGTTAGGGAATTTAGATTGTAAGCTCCAATGGAGCAGGGACTGATGTGAGTGAGTTCTCTGTACAGCGCTGCGGAATCAGTGGCGCTATATAAATAAATGGTGATGATGATTATCACTGTACAATACAGACATCAGTCTAATAAACACTATACTATACATGGTACATTCTAGTGACCAATATACAATACAGAGAGCAATCTGATGGCAGATATACTACAGAGAATATTGAAGATCCTACAGATGCCATTAAATGCAGTCACTTTTCCTTTTATTACAAAAAAAGTACTTTACTATCATATACCCTCAATCACAGATATATTTTTTTAATAGTGATGTGAAGAGAACACAGGTCACAGTAAGTCCATATCTAAATGGAGTTCTACTTGCAATGTCTGTGCTTTTCAGATGTATTCTAATGGATGGGATATGATCTGATTCTCTAATATTTACATAATTGCCTTTTCAAGGAACCAAACAATCTATGATACTTATTTTGTTTTTCCCATTAGATTTTCCATTACACTCGCCCAATAATTACACAAATTAGCAATCTGATCTTATGTGATTTCATATTATTTGTAGATTAGATACATTAAACCCACAACAGCAATTTGCTTTGTATTGTTGGTTATGAAAGCCTTTGGTTGTATGTACGCTGCCAGCCTAATTAACGACTGACAGAACATTTCAAACACTAATGATTACCAACGCTGCCTGCTAATTGCTATGCAAATGATCAAATATTTTTTTTTCTCTCAATTAATTTCATATTAATTAAGGCTTTTTGAACAATCTTATGATAGGCAATTTGCAAATAAGTCGTTTTAGATGCCACATTTGATTCTTCACTCAGGAGAGACATTCTTGGTGTAATTGAATGGATGAAAGGCTTCTTGTTTTGTTGATATTCTGCATTAGTCTTTCCTTCAATTAGAGAGTAATGTGTGCCTATATAAAGCACTACTAAATATGTCTAATGGCTGGAAGCCAGTGCTTCGAGCAGGGATCCATTACAAACAAATATGGTCTATGTACCGCTGCTATGTAACCATCGCCTACACAAAATGGAGGTTGACATTTTGTGGGACGAACCATATTCACAAGAATACATCAGGCGCCAGTGAAATCACATGACTGCATGTCTTTCAAATGTCTTGATTTTGGTGGGACATCCCGATTCACGGGCTGGGGCGTAACCAAAAGTGGAAGGAGTTTTACCTAAAATGTGTGCACGTGTGGACGGAGTTTGGGTGAAAAGGGGGCGTACACAAGGATGTCACTGAGTGATGTCACTGCATCCTTGTGTACTGATAGGCTGCACTTTTATGATTGTTGGTTCAGCCCACAAAATGACTGCCACAAACAGAGTGTAGGCAATGAGTACAACTTTAATAATAGAAATTAAAACCATCAACCTCTACCGTTCTTTTGTTATTTATAAAATGTAAAAGGAGCAAGCTCCAGCCCTTTGTTTTAATTATTAGGATCATTTAGTACACCTACTTTACCACAAGATGGCGCAACCCATAGCTATCTCACTAAATGAATGCACATTTTAGCATTGCCAGCATGTGATGACCATTCCAACTCACTGCTGCAGTGGCGCATGCAGGGGGGGGGGGGGGTTTCCTGGGTCTCCAGAAACCCCCCCTCCGCTAACTAAGTGCCCACCATAGCGGCTGCTGTATAGGACAGCGCTGCTGAAACGGAGCTTTCTCGCGGGTTTTTTTTGGGTCAGGGGGGGAAACCCCTGACAATCCTGTGTGCGACCCTGTACTGTAGTTACTATGTAGGACTAGGCACGTGCATAGGGCTACACTGTACAGGGGTAATTTGTTTTCTTCCTTTTTTGACCAGGGTAGTCTCTGGTTTGTTTTTAAGTCTCCCCTTTTGGCAATATTAAAGGGTTTGGTGCGCAATGGATCTAACAGAGCTGCTGCTATTAGATCAAGTGCACCCATCGGCAGGAGAAACTCGATGCAAGTTTATCTTGCGCTGCTTTGGTGCTGCCCCCTGCTGGGGTAAGTCCTGGTGACATCATTATGTTGCAGCCAGCGTTCACTTTAAACGCTGTGTGCAGAGACCGGTGCGGTGGCAGCAGATTTAGACAATCTTTGGCTCCTGCTCTATATCCCCCAAATGTCTTAGAAGAGGGCCGATCCCCATTTTCTTCCTGTCGTTTTAAAATGACTTAAGTGCCGCAGGTGGATGGCAGGTGTATAATATAACCTCAGGAGTAAGCGACTCGCTTGGTTACACAACATCCGCCCTATGTAAATTCGACTTTACAATACCAGTCTTAATAGTATATTTCTTACTAGAAGATTACACACTGCTGTCTGCAATACAAGAACATCTGCTGGCGACAACTGGGACAGCATACAGTAATGCTTGTTTAAATAATAAAGATTATATTCAAACACTATTACACTTGCTTAGAAACCCACAAGACTGTACTTATTCGATTAATGATGCCGTATGGTGTGGTAATTTCTGACTACAATTTGGCATATGCGGAGCCTTCTGGAACGTTGGGGAATATATTTATGTTTATCTGTGGATATAACGCAGAGGCCGATGTCTGTGTGATTTGTGGATTTCCTTGCAAACTCTATCTGACAGGTAGAGGTGCGCAGATCCCACAGGAGGTGGAGAACTGGGCGATTGAGCTGCTTGAAGACGAGTGCAAGCTCTGGGGACCAGTATGAGGTGACCCAGTCCTGGGAGAACAGTGTACATTATTGGTTTGTCTACCTTTCTTTTTGGGGGGGCGGGGGGGACACAGAGCAGAAAATCAACAACTGAGAGGATAAATAATCCCTAATGATTTGAACGTTGGGACACCAGGACCAAAACTGGAGTTTTAAGGATGTACACGCTCCTGAGCTACTTTTCCACGTATAAGAGGATTTTAAATGTGTCAGAATTTGCCCGAAATCAACTTGTAATGGTAACCTCAGGGGAAACTGTAACTTAGTATAATTGGAAGCTATAAGCATTTCAACTGTCAAATTCTATGACAAAACAAGTGCAAAACAGCAAATTGAATAAATTTACATTATAAATTATCCATCTTTAAAACATCTATTTTCACTGGAAAAAATAGCTAATCTTTTATTAATGGTTCAGACTGAAAAACCTTGTTTACAAAAAAGTATTGTTCCAATATTGAGAACAATTTGGTGGACTGAACTGAGACAAGGGATGAGTCTATATTTTTTTTTTTATATGGTTAAAAAAAGGAAATAAAGCTTACACTTTGTAGAATGTACTAAATACATGATAACTAGAATCTGATTGGTTGCTTTTTTTTTTTAACATCAATCAAAATGATTTCGCCTATTATTGCCATCACAGTCTGAAGATTTTGTTAACTTAACTAAGACCTTTGTAGAGAGGGGGGTACAGAGTACTTGGGTCTAAGCCAGAGGCGGAACTAACAAGCTGTGGGCCCCCGAGCGGGGAGAAGGGAACGGGGGCCCTTGACCCTTTGCAACTGCCATGCAGCGGGCCGAATTATCTCCATGGGCCCCGGTGCACTGCACCAATGGTAGTTTCGCCACTGGTCTAAGCCTTCCTTGGGGGCCCGATGGTAGCAGTTACGATGGGAATAAATTGGACCAGAACTAATTGAATTATGCAGTGGGGGAAAGAGAAAGCAGACCAATCATTGTTGACTTGTAAGGCCCCGCAGCAAAGTACTGTACGGTACAGAACATACATTAAACAGGGACATACAAAGTACACAAAACAAATGCAGACATGAAAACTAAAGGTAGGAAGCTTCCTATTGCCCAAATCACATGCGCAGTCTGTGCATGAAGCTAAGGCGTTTTCTAAACACCGACTAAGTGGCGTCTACAAGAAGCGACCACAGCCGCTCTGCGTACAGTAACTTTAGTATAAAACTTCCAGCACAGACGTCGTACTGAACAATTGTTTTCAGATCTGAAAGTATCCTGATCATTTTAGATTTAAAATTGTATCTCTTACTGCCAAGTAGAGATAATTGAAGATGTATAAAAATTTTGCACAATGAGAAGTTTTCAGCGGAACCGAGGTTCAACGTTTCGACGACACAGTCTTTCAGTTCTGTTTTGATTTCGCCATTCTGTGGAACGTCAAGTTAGCGCTCTGGGCCTGATGTCGAGTTGAACTTATGCCAGTTTGCGTAGCGTGAATTGCGGAAATTTGCACTGCATGCCCACGAAAAGAGTTGCACGCATCTTGACACTTCAGCCTCCTTATGTCTGGAATGGCGGTACAGGGGAGGGAAGGAAGCGGTCTAACGCAAGGCCGGATTCACGCAAATGTGGTCCGATGTAAACCAGCGCAGAAACGTATCTATTGCCTCTGCTAGATAACTGGTGCAAATGATGACAGCACTAGTTACCTGCTTGTGATTGGCTGGTTGTTAGTTTACCTCTGAAGCTTATAGGTGCTGTCTGCGCAGATTTGTGCATATATTATAGGATTTTGTGGGCGGGTTTTAAAAATATCTTTTTTTGCTACTTCCATTTGCATGTGAGGAGTATTATATCTGCTCTATTATATCACTCCTAATAGCGAATGTTTCTTTGTAACCAATGCTAACAAACGTTTCTTGTGCTTCTGACCTGGTTGTGTGTATGTGGGTGTTTGTATGTTTGACGTAAACTTGGCGCAGAGCTAGAGATGCCTCTAACTCAACATAAATACGCTATATTGATGGGTGGCTTTTTTGAGTGTAATTACCCCCAACCTGCGTCCAGCTGGTCATCAGGCCCTCTATATGGAACTAGGCATTTCATGGAATTTAAAGTGTATAATAAGAACTGGCATGATGACTGTGTGGAAGGGTTGGGATGGGCGACGGATTTTTGTGCACAAAAAAAATGATAAGGGGAATTAGATGTGGAATATTTAAGGTCAAATGCTGCTGAAAGGTTGTGCGCAATATAATTCCCAAATGGGACAATTCTATGAAATATTTGTACAAATTCTGCTAATCTCTATTAAATCTATTTGTCCCAGGAGCTCTGTATACTGGTAAATAGCACAGTTCTTGAATAAACAGCATTAATTTAGTCTCATTCAGTCACAGTCAACAACAGGATGAAATGAGTCCCTTGCTGATCACTATGGGAAACACTATTATATAACAGTTTTATACCCATATCCAAATACTTAATAGGAAATTAAACACAAAAATGGAAATCTCTAGAAAACCATTCAAAAATCGTCGCTTTTTCAACCCCTTTCTGTTGCCTTAAATACGACACTGCCCCCTCCGACTGTTGTTGACAGTTGACCATGAGAGGTAATTCTACGGTGAATAGATCAGGAATGTTCAACACTCTTCCAGTCTTTACACAAGAAGTGGGGCAGCAGGAATCGCGCCCGCTACACTGAACGACTCCTCTGGCGAAATACTATAATGTACAACGCCAACTGTATGTTAAATGAGGAGAGAACAGACAGTCATTAAACATTACAGGACCCCATCAGAGGTCCTCACTGTAGTGGTCATGATACCAGAAGAAGGTAGGACATTATAACCTGGTCAACTTAACGTGCACTCGCACACTCAGCAGGGCTTTACACGAGCAGGGCTTCTCGCTGCACAACTGGTATAGAGAGGGCACGGGCATACTTATGTTTATGTGGGATTATTTCTGGGGGGTTTACTGGTCTTTTATATATACATGTAGGACACATGAAGGTCCAATTCATTAATCAGTTGCCCAATTACCCTGACTTTCCCCTGCATCACTGTTTAAGTAAAGTGTGTTGGAGTATTTCCTTGTCACTCCATCACAACCAGCAAAAGCCAGAATAACAGCACCGCCTGATAGCCTTCTGTCCTGATATATATCATAGTCAGTAAAAACTTAAAATCTTGAACGTAAGTCAGTCAGTAACACCCACGGATACTCTGTAATGTATGAATATACCTCTATATCAAGCTCTCCTATTTTATAAGCAAAAACATTTGACTTCACTGTGACATGAAGCTTCGTTTAGCCTCTTGTTTGGAAGATCCAATGCTTTTCCTCCTCTGATGGAAACCTTAATAAACATTCGAAAAAAACTTGTTCCACAGACTCTAATGGCAGCTAATTGTGTCCTAGCTGCCAATTGGATGAACCCTCTAAATCCCTCTTCTACGTTTGGCATGTAGTAGCACGGTGGCTCAGTGGTTAGCACTTCTGCCTTACAGCACTGGGGTCGTGAGTTCGATTCCTGACCATGGCCTTATCTGTGTGTAGTTTGTATTTTCTCCTCATGTTTGCGTGGGTTTCCTCCGGGTGCTCCGGTTTCCTTCCACATTCCAAAAACATACTGGTAGGTTAATTGGCTGCTATTAAATTGACCCTAGTCTCTCTCGGTCTGTGTCTATATTAGGGAATTTAGACTGTAAGCTCCAATGGGGCAGGGACTGATGTGAGTGAGTTCTCTGTACAGCGCTGCGGAATTAGTGGCGCTATATAAATAGATGATGATGACCTGGAGGAAATTACATATTATCTCCATGTGTTTGTCCCTTATGGGACATATTCAATTAGGTTTCCCGTTCGCGGCAACGCGCGTAACCGTGAAAAGTGCGCAGTATTGACTCTAATACAGTACCGCAATAACCCTATGGGGTGCGCACGAAAATCCACGTGATTGCGGTACCGTGGATTGCCTTTGCAGCCCGTTCTGGCGTGTTACCACGGACCGGAAACCTAATTAAATACCCCCCTATGACTGTTCAGGGAAAGTCAACCTTGATGCCTTCCATAGAGTATCACCCCAGGACTGCCACCTGAATTCTCTGCACTTTTATTACACAACTAGCTCCCTTTTGTTTACTTTTCTAATGAACAATCCCTGCTCTACCTCTACACGCACCTCCTCAGATGTTTAAAATATCCCCTACATCCTACTTTCACTTCTTAAATCCGTCCCCCGTACTTGTATCTGAGTCCAACTCAGAACTGTCAATATGTAAATGTCCTGTACTTCTTATGTGATCTTTGAATGTCCTGGCTATGACTATATCGTTGTATTACCAGTTTCTTTGTATAGTTATGACTGTTTGTATCGACTAATTCAAATAAATAGCAAAGATGTGTTCCTACCACTCCGTTTCAACGGTTTTCCATTTTCAAATGACTTTAACTTATTGATTTGTACCATGCTGCAACTACTAAATATGTTGCATTATGTTTCTGGCTTTATTCTGTGTGTTTCCACCAAGAAATGTCAATAATGAGTTTGTTTGTTGTCATTACCCTTGCATACGATAGATAGCTGACCTCCTGATACAACTGCATCCAAGGCAGAGAGAAGATGTGTTGCATCCAAGGTCATAAATCATCAACTCCCCTGATGCTATAAATAGATGGCTGGAAAGCTTAGAAAAACATGCTTAAAATGTGTTTAATTTAATTAAAGTGATATGAAGGTGGAAAACCTCTTAGCATAATAATTTTAAGGACACAAACATTTCATTGCAATTATTTAAACCAGAATACCCAGAAGTTCTAGTCTCACGTGTAATTTTAATGTTTGATTCTTTTTGTATTTTATGTTACGCTAAGTAATTCCTATGCATCTTGTTTTTCTATAACTATAAGTTTGTATGAATACTGGATTTAATGACTCTGTTCGGGGGTAGATGTAGTGGTTCGTATTGCAGAACTGTACAGTGATCTAGGCATTCCCTACAGAGGGTGACGGCCGCCAACTAATGCCCTGTGCGGAGGCATTGACCCATCCCATATATGACAACTGACATGGCAGCCAGGCAACTGAGAATCAGTGATGTGATCACCTAATCTGTGTTAGAGGGCTGTGACAAGGACACGAGAAGGGCACCAGCATGAATGTGCTGTTAGTATTTGTAGGCAATGTACTTTGCACTGTAACGGTGCCATACTGCAGCCAGCATCAGGAGATTGCAGTCCTCCTAGTCTATCGTGATTGGCTATGGTGGTAAAATGACCATGGTGGGGCCGCTCGGTCCGTGCGTGTGGTCATTG
Organism: Mixophyes fleayi; assembly: GCF_038048845.1. Taxonomy (NCBI): domain Eukaryota; kingdom Metazoa; phylum Chordata; class Amphibia; order Anura; family Limnodynastidae; genus Mixophyes; species Mixophyes fleayi. The sequence continues at coordinate 14,699,119 of NC_134407.1, read as the reverse complement.
TCCGAACGCATGAACAGGCTGGTATGAAGCCAGAAGTGCGAGGCCAAAGTGAACTATAATCCTGTTGCTTGAGCCTTGGGTCAAGTGATGGTATTGGCCCCTGTGTGGCCTGCTTAATGACTCATCCATAAAGTAAGGGCTGGCAAAATGTAGCCCGGGGGGGGGGGGGTAAGACTCGACTCAACAGCCTATTAGGAACATTTTAAAGGAACAAAATGCAGATGACCCAGCCCAAGGTAGCCCACTGTAGGACCGGCCCGAGGAGCAGATGCCCCCCTGCCCCCAACCCAGCCTGCCCCTGCATCCCTATAAATGGACCCTACGGGCTTGTACACATTGACACTTTTAACGCATTGATCTTTATGTTGAAGAGAGCTCACAATACGATGAAGTATTTATGGATGCAAAAAACTAGTACACTGTGAGCGCTGGTATATACACTGTCCTCTGTTCTTCATAGGGATCGATGATCCCTATTTTCCAATATGTGTACGCTAAGTTCACTATGTGGAAGGTTTAGATGACACGTCAACTGCAACGTCTTCTAGTGTAAGTGTAACATTGCAATGTGTCCGCCAAAAATGTGCAAAGTAATACCGTTTATTGTAATAATGGCTTTTCCCACCACTTAGGTCTCTGACAAAGAAGGTAGTTACACCAGGGACCCTATGAGACAAGTAGTCTTGAAAGCTTGATACTTACATCTATTATTTAGCCAATAAAGTGTATTTTCCTGTGTGGGAATAACATACATTAACTTAGTTCTCACACGGAAATTCTGGTTCACTCACCACAACGCTTCTGTTCTTTAACTTATGTCCATCCACCGTTGGAATATTTTTCTTTATTAATTAATTTACATATTTTATTATGTACTTACGTCTGCCCTTCTTTCTGTTCTCAGTTTTATTTTGTCACATTTTAAAGTTTTGTCTCTAAGTGCACCGACCTCTTACACAAAGCGGAGGCAGCCATTTTGTGGGCTCAACTAATATTCTGGAGAATCCGTAACATCACTGAGGCCACTTCAGTCAGTCAGACAGAACTTAGGGCTGTATTAGCCATTTTTTGTTTTACCTTGTTCCCCGACAAAACCTCTTGCAAGAAATTGCATATAAACATCGCAACTGATTGCGTGTGATTTGTTGTATACAACTTTTTCGTATTTGTGTCAATTGTTTTTGTCAACTGAAAACGTGAGAAACTCTCATTCATGTAAACGAAGGCGATTGGCTGCAAGCAGCGGGGGAAACGTGACCAAATTGACGTATGCTGCAACTTTATTAAACTGGTGAATGAAAGTCCGACACACAGTTGTTTGTCCCTACAGGAGCCATTGTTTTCAGGTCCTGCATGTGCTTCTGCTGTCACAAATTACTAGGACAGCCCTGGGCTAAATCCATTTTTTTGCAATAGCAACACTGACACCTACAGGATATAGGAAGCTACTACCAAAAATACTAAACAAATAATATCAGTTTATTTTTCTTTTTGAACGGCTAATTTCATTTGACATGACACATTCAAACCTTCATTGGTAGCGTGGATGAGGCTAAGAGCAGACTGTGCGATTGAGCAGAACTTATCCTTTTCCTTCCCTTTAAATATAAAGTCTGACCTTGTGCAACTCCTTTACTTTACGCCGTTTATAAAGAAAATCATTCTGGATTTAAATCCTTAACGGTGTTCTAAAGAAAAACGCGGGCCGCGCATCATTACCGTTAGTACGGTAATTTTAACGTGGATGTTTGCTTGTGGCTCACAGAGCTACGATCAAAAATCAGCTTTCAAATTATCGCATGTACTAACGGTACTAATGCACATCTATTACCGTAGTAACGGTAATGATGCCCGCCCAGCGTTCTAAAGAACAACGGGGGGAATGGAATCTGCCACTTAGGGGGGAATTTAATTGGCCTATCTAGCGCGCTATTACCATTATTTTGTTAATAGTGCGCTTAAATACCATTATTATGATAGATTCAACGCCGGCTTTTTGCTTGCAGCTCAGGGAGCCGGGTTAAATTTACCATAACAATGGTAATAGATTTAACACTTCGCTATTTTGGGGGGGAATTGAATTCCTCCTTAGGGACATATTCAATTGTCCGTGTTACTCGGAAAAGTAACGCGGCTTGCGCACTATTACCGTTATTACCGTTATTACAGTAATAGTGCGTGTAATTACCATTATTACGGTACCTTTAACGCCGGCTTTCAGCTCGCAGCTCAGGGAGCTGCGAGCTGAAACCCGGCTTAGAATTATCGTAATAACGGTAATAGTTTTAACGCTGTTTTACTTTTGCAAGTAACGCGGACAATTGAATATGCCCCTTAGTGTCTTAACTATCAGCAACAATTAATTTTAAGCAAAGTGTTTCCCAGAAACAGCAGAAAGAAAAACTGTTTGGCCTATGTTTGCGCGGCTATAAACTGTTGTACACAGCCAAATCGATAATTAATTTTATTTTTTAGCTAGGTGCATTAGGATATTAAAGAAATGAAAACCCTGCCATGAAATTAATAGTTTTGTCTTAGAACGTAGTGATTTTTAAGAGATGGGAGTTTAATTATCTAGTTTCTTGTATCCGTGGCACTCGTGATTCCAAGATTATCTGTTGCGAGTTCACAGCAATTACTGAATGATCGCCAAGGGATTGTAACTTGAAATTAAGTTACTGACGCTTGTTCGCTCTGGAGCAATAGGTTATTAAACAGACCTTGACTGAGCAGAGAAATGACATACTCCTCAGGCAAATACTTTCTGATGTTGATGCCTACAGTAGATGGTTCTATTTTCTGTCAATATTTGAACGTATTTTTAATTTTATGTGCCAAAGGAGTCATCCAAAGGAAAGTGTTTTTGGAAATGGGAGAATATTGGGGACATTTTTTTCAGCTGCTATTTGACAGGTTACTGATCCTCAGGGGCGTTTTGGGGCATTTTGATGCTCATTAGTCAGCATTGCCATCATCCTTATCCAGGAAATGTTGCTATAATTAAACATTTTGTGCATTGATGGAAGACATTTGTTATTTGAAAGAATGAAAGACATTGTTTTAGCAATACTTAAAAACTATGGTATATATATATAGTCCCACTTTGGTTAATTAGGGGGCTATTCTTTTTAACTAGCCACAATGAAAGATATCCAGCCAGGGATGTTTCTAGCATGGGCAACAGTTACTACCTTGGCTCAGACGGCAGAGGTGTCTACACTGCTCTGTACCCATAATTTTGGCTCTGATTTCTACCTGTCCCTACTGGCTATTACCATTGTCTTTCTTTCTCCAATCCAACAGTAAATACATGGTTTGTTAACGATCACTGCGGGCTTCCTCTTGCATTAGTATATGAAGGGTGAGCAGTATATGGGGGAACACAGAGGTACTGAGGAGTAAGGGGAGCACTGTCTCACCAGAAAGCACTTTTAGGCATTTTTTTTAAGATTACTACAAGAAGGTATAAAATTGCTGCATGATGGTACCATAAATACATTTCTGCATGGACAGTTTGACTCTTGGTGCCATTGTTTTACTGAAGTCTAAGCTTTGACTTTCCTTGTGGACACACTGGTATCAATAAATGCAAACTTGCAATGAAAGATGTTCTTTTTGTCCATGAAATTTACTCAGTGATTTGAAGGAGATGTCCTATGCAATTGTAGTGTCCCTTTTGTAGAATGTCCTCTCTTGGGACAACCGAATTCTGTGATGGGAAAACCCCCAGGATAATGTATATGTTAGCACTCTATCCTTATTCTGAATTTGGCCTACAGTACCTCTGTGTTACCAGAGGTGCTGCTGTTAAACCTGGACAGTTTCTCCTTGCCTGCAAGGGATTAAGCCTTCATAATCTGAGTTGGATCGCGATCACCTGTGTCTGGCCTTTTATTAGACTGCCTTTTCCAACAGACTAGTGCCAGTTTGTTTGTCTTTGCTGCTGCTGGTCTTTCTGTGATAGTCCTGTTTGGATCCTGACTTCTCCCTGGAATTTTACTCCTGCTTTGTTCCATTGTCCTGCACCTCTTCTTGTGACCCAGACCCCAGCTTCTTTTGATTTTGCTCCTGCTCCTGCTTACTCCCTGGTGTATTGTGGATCTACCAGCTTCTGAACCCTGGCTTGCCTAACCCTCCTTTTGTCTGATTCTCCCGTGGATCATCCAGTGCCTTGTGCTTCCTGACAAACCTGGTAATTCAATCTCCAAGAATCTGCACTTACCTATTGTGTCTGGTCTCCAGCTCATCTGCTAATTCTAGTAACCCACATTATCAAATACTTTTGTTCTTGTCTGCAATATATTTAACCAGCATTACCTGTTGTACCTATGGACCTGTGATAGCTGTATTAACATTGACTGAATTTGGTTATAACCTGTGACCTATGACCAGTGTTTGTTTTCAAGTACAGCTACTCTCTGTGGTTTTCACATGGGGATCCCATAACAGTATTCTGCCTCAGAAAAGCATATGCAGAGCTTTCAAAATCTTTTAGGCCCTGCTCTACGACCTTTCCTTTGCATCATTTCAAAGAAAAAGACGTTGCTAAGGAAGATTAGAAAAGGTCAGTTATTTGGCATCAACAGTGTGTTTCCCAGTTTTCAGCAGGTCATTTTAGGCAGCACCCCATTTCCATTTGTTAGGAGTTATTCCAGCAATTTGTTCTACCTAACATAATCATTTTATTTAGACTGAGTGGCGTTACCAAGTTCTGTTTGCTTGTTGAGTCTATTTCCCTCCCAACATATATGAATTTGGAGTCGGGACAGAGCACATCCATGAGAAGGGGGCTTGGTCATACCTCACAGGGGCTTCTCCCGTCATAGCGAGGGCATATTATGTCACATTGGGGTGTTTCGTCCCTTAGGGCCTGTCCCTAGGCCCCTTTCCTAATAACACTCCTTCAATGCCGCAGGCACCGGTCGGCGTTTGGCAGCATTAAAGAATTATTACTTGGGGAGTTATCTCTCCATTATCCCTGAATTAGTCCAAAAGTCTTGATAATCAAGATAAAAGTCCTGATAATCAAAATTAATGTCCTGATTATCGAGATAAAAGTCCTGATAATTGGGACTGACCCACCTAACACAGAACATTTGGGTGATATGCTATTTTAGCTGTAATTGTTACAGCAGGAGGAATGTTGTATGGTTGTCACAAGGGAATTGTACCATAAAATGTCAAATTTGTTTTGCTTTGAGTCCTATGAGCTATGTGTTACATATTAACATGAATGTGTGTGATTCTGTCATCTAGCCTGCCATTATGGGAGTTAATCAATTAACATCTGATAAGCCCTGCAATTTACTAATCATTAACACTTTTTTGGCTAAGCTGCGTGTGCGTTAGTGTCTACCAGTAACCATGGCAACAATTCACTAAGATTTCTCATAGGTACGTTACAGTAATGTTATAAAGTACTATTATGGCCCTATCTGCTCCTCCCAGCTCAGCCATCTGTGTTTCCTATGTCGTAAGAGCTATTGGGAATTTGGGACACATTATGGAAAATCGTTCCGCAGAGATGTATTCACTGTACTTGGAGTATTCACTAAGTACAACATCTCTGTGTAAAATGCATCTATTCATTAATTCAACTATCTTGAGGAATAAAATCTTCTTTTTTTTTGTGGCAGCAGTTTTGGTATGAATAAAAAAAGCTAATTTATACAAGTTGCTATAGTGGTATGTAAATTACATGTAATGTGTTTATACACCCAAAGCAGCCAATTTGGCATATTCCCCCTGGCCTCACATGCAGTGGAGGCAGCTAATAATCATCAGAATGCAGGCTGTCAATCAGGACCAGATAGAGAACTACGAGGCACTTAGTGGGCCTGTGCCTATGGGCAATAGAGTTTACAAGGCAGCCCCCCCCCCCCCCCTATTCAGTGCATATCAGAGATCCTGGAAGAGAGGTCCATTTGTCAAGTGCAGGGGGTGGGGGGTGTCGCAATTCATATTACCATGCCCCCACCACACTAGCAATGCCGGGATTTGTTTCATTCCAGTCTTCCGGATAGCCATGGAAACAAATCACTAAGAACTCCCATACATGCGAAATCCGTGAGCCTTCCAGATATTCAGGAAGGGTAGACAAGTAGTAGAGATGCTCAGGCTTGGTTCCCTGAGAACTGAACACACCTGAACTTAGCAGATCCGAGTGCTCGGTAATTTCGAGCGCCCTCGGAATTGAAAACGAGCAAAACGTCATTGTTATGTCGTCGGATCTCGCGAGTTTTGGATTCTATAAGTACCGCCCTCCACAGCGATCCAGCGCCATTTCACAGAGGGACACAGAAGGGGTAGCACAGTTCTTGGCAGTCTCTAGTGCAGTTGAGCAGCGTCATAGGTAGAATAGAAAGAGGAGGGGTAGTGGTGTTCTTCAGAGTCTCCAGTGACATTCAGGAGAGCTCCATAGCTCCATTGCTAATTGTCATTGCTGAAATAGAAATAATAGGTCTGGCAGGCTTGGTCTTCTAAATCTGCAGTCACATTGTACTGTGTTATATAGGTAACATACAAAGAGGAGAGCTCCATTGCTCCATTGCTAATTGTCATTGCTGAAATACAAATAATAGGTCTGGCAGGCTTGGTCTTCTAAATCTGCAGTCTTTGTTTGAAAGCGTATGAAAATAATATTGTGACCTGTGAGGTGGTCTAAATTGACTGTAAATCACATGAAATTAGTGTTATTGAGGTTAATAATAATGTAGGGGGGGGGGAGCAAAAATATGTGATTTTAGCAAAAAAAAATAGGGATTTTAGAAACAAATCGGGAACCAAAACTAAAACCAGTACACGGGGGTCAGTGAACATCTCTATAGATAACTATGCTTTAATGAAAGTCCATGACTGTAAAGCTGCTATCAAATCACAAGGAATCGATATCACTGAGGCATCTTTTGTCCAATATTCAGGCTCTGGCTCCTTCTGAATTGATTGGCTGCCCACTTATGAATACTGGTTCAGCACACAAAATGGCTGCCTCCTCTGTGCGGGATGGTGCATTTATAACATCCACACTAGAGATGGTCAAACTATTTGAGCCAGTTTTGAAATTGAAGAAACAGCCGGTTCAACCAACGTAAACTTTTGGTCAATCAAAAACAATAAGTCCTTCTTGGTTTGACCACTGTGGCGCGTGTTTCATAGCTATTATCATACAAGATATCTCAGGCGCCTACTGTACGGTAATCAAGATATCCGAGGTACAATCAAACCTAATCCAATAGCATGTACAATGTCCAGCACAAAAATAAAATGGCAATCTTTCTTTTCCACATTTAGTTGTATAATAGAATATATAACCGTATGTGTTATTTATTTTCTGAATATCCAACCGATTATTTCATCTGTTCCATTATTTGTCTCCAAAGCAATAATCATATATGGAAAAGATGGAAATGGGAACAGGATTAGTGTATAATACCAGAACTGAACAATGTATGTTAATACCAGAAAGGAGCCACTAAAAAGTTGTGCTTTTAATTAGTAGATCCTAATAGCCCCACATGTGAAAGCAATAAAGTGACAAAGAATTTTAGCCACTTGACATTATTACCATGTATTTATATAGCGCCACTAATTCCGCAGCGCTGTACAGAGAAGTCACTCACATCAGTCCCTGCCCCATTGGAGCTTACAGTCTACATTCCCTAACACACACACACACACACACACACACACACACACACACACACACACACACACACACACACACAGACACAGACAGACTAGGGTCAATTTGTTAGCAGCCAATTAACCTACCAGTATGTTTTTGGAGTGTGGGAGGAAACCAGAGCACCCGGAGGAAACCCACGCAAACACATGGAGAACATACTAACTCCACACAGATAAGGCCATGGTGGGGAATTGAACTCATGACCCCAGTGCTGTGAGGCAGAAATGCTAACCACTGAGCCACCGTGCTGCCCGATGTGTTTACGTTATGTGTATATTCACTCCAAGGGTATTCTCTCCTTCAATAAGGATCTCCTCTAGTTTTAAAACATCTTGTTTTCTCCCAGATTACATATATGAGAGATAAAAGAAAGAACGAGATATGGGGGTAAATGTATGAACGTGCGGGTTCTTCAACACCCGCGTGTTCAGCGTGTTTGGCGATTAAATTTCAAGCGGCGCTGCATTGTAAAGGGAAGTTTCCGAACACGCTGAACACGCGGGTGTTGAAGAACCCGCATGTTCATACATTTACCCCCTGGCGTAATACCACCAGGGTCATAAATTTATTAACAGCAAATGTAAAATCACACAGTACCATGTGAAACAATATAATACACTCCTCCCAGATCAGTAGGATAAAAATAACGTTCCATACAAATATAATAATCCTCAGATATAATAATGTGTTTCATAACTGCTAAGCGACCAACTTCGAACTGGGACCTCAGCTCACAGGTAAAACATGTCAAAATAAACTATTGTTATGGCTGACGGTACTGACATGAACTCCCAGAACAGGTAGAAGAGGTCTTCGCCTTTAGCAGCCGCCTTTCCCGTAGTGGGAGCTCATGTACATTAACCGTAGCGCCGGAGATAGGAGGAGTAACCGGAATACAAGATACTAACCAGGAACAGACCAAGAGTCGAGGGTCCAAAGCAATCAGAATAACCAGGAACAGTCCGAGGTTTGTGGGAATAACCAGGTAAGGGCCAAAGGTCGGGGCAGGTAGCAAGCAAGGAGAATCCAATAAACAGGTAAAGGTCAGGGGCGATCAGCAAACAGCAGGGTCCTGAACAAGCCGAGGTCACATCAGGTATCTGATTACAAGCAGTGGATCCACAGTGTGAACAGAAGCTATCACTGGCAGGCAGGCTAAGCCCTCCCTGCCTTATATAGTCACACTGACCAATGAGAGGCCAGAGTGCCAACTAGACTAATAACTAGAGATGGGCGGGTCCGGTTCTCCGAGAACCGAACCCACCCGAACTTTGGGTATCCGAGTACTGAGCTGAGCAGCTCGGTACTCTCCCGCCCATTCCGAATCCAAATCGAGGCCGAACGTCATTGTGACGTCGTCGGATCTCGGGACTCGGTTCTCGCGATACTTCAACTTTATAAATACACGCCTCCACAGCAATCCATCGCCATTTGACAGAGGGAGAGAGCAGGGTGTAGTCATAGGCTAATTAGAGCAGGGACAGAGAATACAATATTGTTCTTGCAATTGCTCTAACCAAAATCGCTAGTGCAGAGAGGAGGATAGAGGTTTATTATTTTTTCTTCATATTTGGCACTCCCCAGCGCTTTTGGGGTGTCCCCCATAATTGTGCATTAATATTTCTGGCTGTCAAAAGTCATATCTGTCAGCAGTATCTACTAAATAATTTGTAGCACACCTCAGTGTTTTTGGGGTGTCCTCCCTAATTGTGCATTAATATTTCTGGCTGTCAAAAGTCATATCTGTCAGCAGTATCTACTAAATAATTTTTAGCACTCCTCAGTGTTTTTGGGGTGTCCTCCCTAATTGTGCATTAATATTTCTGGCTGTCAAAAGTCATATCTGTCAGCAGTATCTACTAAATAATTTTTAGCACTCCTCAGTGTTTTTGGGGTGTCCTCCCTAATTGTGCATTAATATTTCTGGCTGTCAAAAGTCATATCTGTCAGCAGTATCTACTAAATAATTTTTAGCACTCCTCAGTGTTTTTGGGGTGTCCTCCCTAATTGTGCATTAATATTTCTGGCTGTCAAAAGTCATATCTGTCAGCAGTATCTACTAAATAATTTGTAGCACTCCTCAGTGCTTTTGGGGTGTCCTCCCTAATTGTGCATTAATATTTCTGGCTGTCAAAAGTCATATCTGTCAGCAGTATCTACTAAATAATTTGTAGCACTCCTCAGTGCTTTTGGGGTGTCCTCCCTAATTGTGCATTAATATTTCTGGCTGTCAAAAGTCATATCTGTCAGCAGTATCTACTAAATAATTTTTAGCACTCCTCAGTGTTTTTGGGGTGTCCTCCCTAATTGTGCATTAATATTTCTGGCTGTCAAAAGTCATATCTGTCAGCAGTATCTACTAAATAATTTTTAGCACTCCTCAGTGTTTTTGGGGTGTCCTCCCTAATTGTGCATTAATATTTCTGGCTGTCAAAAGTCATATCTGTCAGCAGTATCTACTAAATAATTTTTAGCACTCCTCAGTGTTTTTGGGGTGTCCTCCCTAATTGTGCATTAATATTTCTGGCTGTCAAAAGTCATATCTGTCAGCAGTATCTACTAAATAATTTGTAGCACTCCTCAGTGCTTTTGGGGTGTCCTCCCTAATTGTGCATTAATATTTCTGGCTGTCAAAAGTCATATCTGTCAGCAGTATCTACTAAATAATTTTTAGCACTCCTCAGTGTTTTTGGGGTGTCCTCCCTAATTGTGCATTAATATTTCTGGCTGTCAAAAGTCATATCTGTCAGCAGTATCTACTAAATAATTTTTAGCACTCCTCAGTGTTTTTGGGGTGTCCTCCCTAATTGTGCATTAATATTTCTGGCTGTCAAAAGTCATATCTGTCAGCAGTATCTACTAAATAATTTTTAGCACTCCTCAGTGCTTTTGGGGTGTCCTCCCTAATTGTGCATTAATATTTCTGGCTGTCAAAAGTCATATCTGTCAGCAGTATCTACTAAATAATTTTTAGCACTCCTCAGTGTTTTTGGGGTGTCCTCCCTAATTGTGCATTAATATTTCTGGCTGTCAAAAGTCATAACTGTCAGCAGTATCTACTAAATAATTTTTAGCACTCCTCAGTGTTTTTGGGGTGTCCTCCCTAATTGTGCATTAATATTTCTGGCTGTCAAAAGTCATAACTGTCAGCAGTATCTACTAAATAATTTTTAGCACTCCTCAGTGTTTTTGGGGTGTCCTCCCTAATTGTGCATTAATATTTCTGGCTGTCAAAAGTCATAACTGTCAGCAGAATCTACTAAATAATTTTTAGCACTCCCCAGTGGTTTGCGCTCAGAATGGATTCAAAGCAGTCCACATATGATCTAAATGAGCAACCAGGTTCTGTCACCAGTCCTGATGTTAGTGTTCCCAGTACGTCATCTGGCCAAGGCGATGTCAAACAACAGAGTGTTTTCAAATTAGTGCAAAAAACAAAAACCAAAAAAAAATTTACTGTATTGAAGCGAAAAAGAAGTGTAACTGAGCAAAAGTTAAGTGACGATAAAAAAAAAATTGCAAGCATGCCATTCTACACACGCAGTGGCAAAGAGAGAATGAGGCCTTCACCTTTGGCTATTAGTGGCAGATCCCAAAAAGTTACCCAGCCTACAATTGGTGCACAACTACTGTTACGCGTCAAAGCTGAGCTGCAAGATAACAGTGAGGCATTACAGGAGAATATTTGCTCTGATTCACAAATGACAACAATCCCTGTGGAGAGTCCATCCAACAGTGGGATGTCTAATCGTGAGCATTCTGCTGATGTGTGCCTTAATAGCCCGAGTGTAGCCGGTGATACCCAAATTGAGGATGCCACTTTGGAATTAGAAGAGGATGAGGGGGAGATTTGTGTAGGCGACGAGGGCGCTAATGAGGATGTTGATGAGGATGAGGTTGTTTGTGTAAGTCCTGCACCAGTGGCAGCAGTTCTGGCACGTGACAAGAAAAAGGCCATTGTCATGCCTGGGCATAAAACCAAAAAATCCACTTCTTATGTGTGGAATTATTTCTACCCAAATCCAGACAACAATTGTATAGCCATTTGTAGTGTATGTGAAGCCACAGTCAGTCGAGGGAGGGACCTTAACCATCTTGGAACCTCGTCTATGTTACGCCATTTAACGAGAGTTCATGGCAAAGTGTTGGGAAAAGCTGAAAGTTCTTCCCAAAAGAATACAAGCACTCCCTCATCAGCTAAGACCCTCCGCTCACCGACATACCGACGGCTACAAAATACACCCACCACACCATCCTCATCAATATCCTCAGTAGCGCTCGGAGTTAGCCCGGCATCCCACTTAAGGCTGGATGACTCCGGCACTATTATTGATTCCTCTGAAGAAAGCGTTAGTCCTGCTGCTGCTGTTGCTGCTGCTGGGGGTGAATCGTCATCCCAGAGGCAGGTGAATAAAATGAGCAGTCCTACATTTCAGCAATTAACTGTGAAACAATCATTTGCGAGGGGAAGCAAATATGACAGCAGTCACCCAGTCGCCAAGCGAATCACAGACGCCATGGCTGCAATGTTAGTGTTAGATCTGCGTCCAATCTCCACAATAAACGCAGCTGGTTTTTCACAGTTAATTGAGGTTTTGTGTCCACGTTACAGAATTCCATCGCGACACCATTTCTCCCGTAAAGCTATTCCACAACTATACCAAAAAGTGTGTAAAAATGTAGAGATTGCGCTGAAAAATGCCATTCTGCCCACTGTTCACTTAACCACAGATATGTGGACAAGTGGAAGTGGCCAAACCAAAGACTATATGACTGTGACAGCCCACTGGGTTGGTCATTCACCTTCACCAGCAGGAACAGCAGCAGCATGTACACCACTACGTAACATTTGTCACAGGCAGGCCACTCTTTGTATCACCGGCTTCACTAACAGGCATACGGCTGACAATTTGTTACGCAAACTGAGAGATGTGATTGATGCATGGCTTATACCACTCGGACTCTCCCCAGGGTATGTCATTTCAGATAACGCCAACAATATAGTGCGAGCATTACAGCTGGGTGATTTCCAACATATTCCCTGTTTTGCTCACACCATCAACTTGGTGGTGCAGAGCTTCCTACGAAATAACCGTGAGGTGCAGGAGATGCTTTCGGTGGCCCGTAAAATTTCAGGCCATTTCAGGCATTCAGCCACAGCATGTAGGAGATTACAGCAGCTCCAAGAGCAGTTTAACTTGCCCTGCCACCAACTTAAGCAAGAGGTGGTAACTCGGTGGAATTCCACCCTGTACATGCTTCAGAGGATGGAGGAACAGCGCAAAGCCATCCAAGCATATTGCACAAGTCATGACATTGGGAAAGGAGGGGGGATGTATTTCACTCTTGCACAGTGGGGAATCCTTTCAGTGCTGTGCAAGGTGCTGAAACCATTTGAAGTTGTGACATGTGAGGTCAGTGCAGACTCTGCTAGTTTGAGCCAAGTCATTCCTTTAATTAGACTATTGGAAAAGCAGCTTGAGAAAATGAAGGAGGAGCTGAAAGCAAGCAATTCAGCAAAGTATGTTGGCCTTGTCGATCAAGTACTTAATTCGCTTCACAATGATCCTCGAGTTATTAAGATCTTGAACTCGGATCAGTACGTTTTGGCCACTGTGCTTGATCCAAGGTTTAAAACCTACATTGAGTCTTTACTTGCAAATGAGCGAGATGTGAACTTTTGCAAGGAGCTATTGCTCAGCAAGTTGGCCGCTGAACTGGGCCTCGGCTTGACGACGTGTCCTCCTTCACTTTCTCAAGCTGTTGCTCGTAAAAAATTAAATTTCCAAAAAAGAAGCAGGGAAGACACAGGGGGCAGACCAGAACAATTTAACATCTGGGCTGGTTTGAAGGATTTTTCAAAAAAATGTGTCACTTTGCCCATAACTCCATCCAATATGAGTATAAACATGCAAAGGATGGTGGAGGATTACTTTCAAGAGGTAGTTGATATGGAAATGTCAGGCAGTCCCTTTCCTTACTGGGAAGAAAAGCAGGCCATTTGGAAACCCATGTACAAACTTGCTTTGCAATACCTAAGCTGCCCACCCTCCAGTGTGTACTCTGAACGAGTGTTCAGCACAGCAGGGAACTTAGTCAGTGATCGCCGTAGAAGGTTACTTCCCAAAAATGTGGAGAAAATGATGTTTATAAAAATGAACTACATCTTCCACGAGGAAGGCCTTCACCATCCAAGACATCCAAGCACTGACTGTTCTCTAATGGCGGATTCAAGCGGCGATGAATTGATAGTCTGTGATGATGACGTACACACTGATGAGGGTGAGGATTAAGCTGAAGATGATGCCGATAACATCTTTTTAAAACTTTCTATGTAAGTGTAGGGTGCAATCTACCCCCAAAGAGGAAAGGGACTTGTGGCATTTCCATATCACATACCATCTTGAAAGGCTGCTGTTAGGGCAATTTATCCTTAAGGGTAGGGTGTCATAGACAGAGTGACCCTAAACTGGCTTTGTCCATTTTTCATAATATTGTACAGTCTATAATGGCTGAATTTTTGGGTATTTTATACAAGTGGAGGGGGGCCTAGAGAGACAGAAACCAAACTGGCTTTTTCCATGTCAATTAATATTGTACAGTCTATAATGGCTGAATTTTTTGGTATTTTATACAAGTGGAGGGGGGCCTAGAGAGACAGAGTGACCCCAAACTGTCTTTCTCCATGTCAATTAATATTGTACAGTCTATAATGGCTGAATTTTTTAGTATTTTATACAAGTGGAGGGGGGCTTAGAGAGACAGAAACCAAACTGGCTTTCTCCATGTCAATTAATATTGTACAGTCTATAATGGCTGAATTTTTTGGTATTTTATACAAGTGGAGGGGGGCCTTGAGAGACAGAAACCAAACTGGCTTTTTCCATTTCTTTACATATTTAACTATAAGTGTAGGGTGTAATATACATTCAAAGACGATGGCTGCATTGCCAATATGCATAGATGGAGAGGAAGACAATCTGTTTTGTGTGTAGAATAGGCCTACCAACGAAGAATTAAACTGTTTTTTTGGATGATTTATTACCTCAACAATTAGATTACTTGTCTCTAAAACAGTTGGAGCACTAAATTGGGTTAATTTAGGCCCAAAAACATGGATTTTCCCAAAAAATAGCAAAACAAAACCAAACAAAAA